>NW_003852576.1:3183075-3187980 GCF_000181295.1 Otolemur garnettii | reverse complement strand
GGTATCTGTCTTATTGACCTGGATGGCCTGTGATAATGTAAAAGTTAGGGTACATAACGGGTAACACAAATGAGGCATCTGCCAACCATTCGGGGAGCCTGAGGTCAGGAACGGCTGCAGAGAAGAGAAGGAAGTCACTTGATGAGCTCTGGAAGGATGAACTGGGCTTGGAGACAGGAAGGTTGGGAACACATTGTCTACAGAGAGAAGGTGTGTGCAAATCCATAAATGCATGGACAGCGTAGTGTGCTCCGGGGACGGTGAGCATGTGCTCTGTCTGGAATCCAGGGCTCCAATGGGAAAGCAGCCAAAGATGGATTCGACTTTGCATAGGAGCCCGATCCCGGAGAATCTTCTATGCTGAACACAGGAACTCAGAGGGCCGGAGGGAGCCATGGAAAGGGATTTAAGCAGGGGAGAGAGTCTGAAAAATATTAGTAGCCATTGAAGGAATTTATGGGATGGGCTTGATGGAGAAAGACCAGGGAGAACAGGACACAATCCCAACATTCTGGGTGAACGGGACAAGAGTCTGGAGCAGGGGCAGCACCTGTGGCTCAGAGGAGTAGGGCGCCAGCCCCATATGCCAGAGGTGGAGGGTTCAAACCCAGCCCTGGCCAAAAAAACAGAGTCTGGAGCAACTACAGCAGCAGGAACAGCTGCCACAGGTGCTACGTGTCTATGCCAGGCAGAGACCCAACACTCTGCAAAGCATTGACTTACTGAATTCAGAGACCAAGGGCAACAAAGAGGAAGGTGTTTGAAAAACATAAAGGGGCTTTGGCGCCCATACCACAGTGCTTATGGCACTGGCCACATACACCAAGGCTGGTGGGTTTGAACCCAGCCTAGGGCTGCTAATCAACAATGACAACTGCAACAACAAAAAATAATAGCTGGGTGGTGCCTGTGGCTCAGTGGGTAGAGCGTCAGCCCCATATACTGAGGTGGGGGTTTGAACCCAGTCCCAACCAAACTGCAACAACAACAACAACAACAACAACAACAACAAATAGCCAGGCGCTGTGGTGGGCACCTGTAGTCCCAGCTACTGGGGAGGCTGAGGGAAGAGAATCACTTAAGCTCAAGAGTTTGAGGTTGCTGTGAGCTGTGATGCCACAGTGCTCTACTGAGTGCAACATAGTGAGACTCTGTTTCAAAAAAAAAAAAGAAAAAAAAAAACATAAAGGAGGAACATCAATAACCATAGTGACCAGAAGTGGGGAGGTCAGAGCAGGGGGATGCAGGATGATTGCCCCCTTTGTGACCTGTGAGCAGTGTCTTTTCATTAGTCTAGGAAATCATCCAGGATGTCATTGAAAACTAAAAAGAAAAAAATTAGAGACTTGAGGTAGAATTTTTTTTTCTTTTGTGGTGGAATATTTTTGAGGGGGTTAATATCAAAAATTCAATTTTATTTTATTTTTATTTATTTGTTTTTTGAGACAGAGTCTCACTATGTAGCCCTGGGTGGAGTGCATGGCGTCACAGCAACCTCAAACTCTTGGGCTTAGGCAATTCTCTTGCCTCAGCCTCCTGAGTAGCTGGGACTGCAGGCGACCGTCACAACGCCCAGCTAATTTTTGGTTGCAGTTGTCATTGTTGTTTAGCAGGCCCAGGCTGGGTTCGAACGGTCATCCTTGGTGTATGTGGCTGGCGCCCTAGCCTTGGAGCTACAGGCACGGAGCCAAGAACTCAATTTTAGACATGTTGCATTTGAGAGGCTCATGGGACCTCTGGGTGGAAATGGACAGCTGGAAAAACGAGTCTGGAGCTCGAAGAGGAGTTTTTGGCAGGAGGCAGTTTGGGGAATTTCCCACACGTGCAGTAGAAATGAGGTAGAAATGGTGGGCATGGGAAAAGGAATGTGCAGATGAGAGAGCAGCAAAGAAGAATGAAAGAGACCCAAATTTAACAGGCGGGCAGATCATAAGAAAAAAGGAAAGAAGAGGCGGGCGGTGTGGTGGGCACCTGTAGTCCCAGCTACTTGGGAGGCTGAGGCAAGAGGATTGATTAATCCCAAGAGTTTGAGGTTGCTGTGAGCCGAGATGCCACAGCACTCTACCGAGGGGCACACAGTGAAACTCTATCTCAAAAATAAATAAATGAATAAAATAAAATAAAGAAAAAAAGAAAGAGGCTTAGAAGGAATCTTAGAGAGGTGGGGTGAAACCCAAGAGGACAGTGCCCAGACAGCCAAAGGAGAAGAAAGATTTGAAAAGAATGGAAGGGTCCCCACAGATCCAGTGCTGCTTGCTCAGAGCGTATTCTTTAAATTTATTTGGGGGGAAAGGGCAGCGTTTATTCAGTTAGCATATGGGTCTACTTCCACACACTGTAATCCTTACGGAAAGCTTGCTTACCTGTAAGAATACAGCAATAAGAAGGATGAAAAGGCACCCTCTGAAGCTTTGTTTGCAGATAAGTTTAGCACTTAAAGTCTACAAAATTACAAGAAGCGTAATACAAATCAGCAGCATTATGCGAATGTCAGAAATCTGTCTTAGAAGCACAGTACTTATGTCCAGACAGGCGAGGGTCCCTGGGGTCTCTTGCTGATTATGCTGCACTTGGGGTTCAGCTTTGAGCATTATGCTTTGAAAAGGGCATAAATCAATCAGACGGGACCATCAGAGATGGAGACAGTGATGATGAAAGACTGGAACCCCTAACATAGCTGAAAGCAGAACTTCCCAGTCCGTGTGCCTTAGCTTTCTGGTGTGCTCCAAATACTCAGAGCTTTACCTGGGGCAGCTGGGTCCCTCGGCTCTTCACTGGGACCTGGGACAACCGAAGGCCCCAAGCCAGCCAGCACTGGCCAGTGCAGACTTTGTAGGGGTTCTGCAAAGTTATCCACGAACAGCAGGGTCTGAGGAGACCTTTCATGCCTTCCCCGGGAAAAAGCACCTGCTAGCCTGGACACACTGATCACACACAAGAAGATGCTCTCCCCCCTGAGACGCCTACCTAGGCCGCCACCAAAATGAGGCCACGGAGCTGCTGCCGAGCTCGTGTGTCGGCCCAGGCGCTGCCAGTTGGAGGTGGGGCGTGGGGGGAAAGGACTGGGCAGGGGTGTGGTTCCGAGCTGTCCAGAGCCTCTTTCTTCACATGTATCAAATACTTCCCTCCACGTTGTAGGACCAGTCCCCAGATGACTTTCTTCTTTGTAGTTCTCATAAGAACTGCAGAATGTGGCTCGGCGCCTATAGCTCAACTGGCTAAGGTGCCAGCCACGTACACCTAAGGTGGCGGGTTCAAATCCCCAGCCCGGACCCGCCAAACAACAATGATGGCTGCAACCAAAAAATAGCCGGGCGTTGTGGCGGGCGCCTGTGGTCCCAGCTACCTGGGAGGCGGAGGCAGGAGACTCGCTTGAACCCAGGAGTTGGAGGTTGCTGTGAGCTGTGATGCCACAGCACTCTACCCAGGGGGATAGCTTGAGGCTCTGTCTCAAAAAAAAAAAAAGAACTGCAGAATGTTCTGGAAACATCCTGAGATAAGGAGGAACTATCTGGAGCAGTCCAGGATCTGTTCTTATCCTTCCTAAAACAGGATGCACTGTAGTGTTTCAGCTCAGCAAATCCTACTGTCTCCAGCTGTAGAACTCAGCTTAGGGTCCTTCAGCTGCACGGTGACATGGGTGCACACGGACAAGATTCCACCTGCCCAGTGCGGGTTTCCTGAGCCTGGAGGGACTGGCTCACCCTGAATCCCAGGCATAGTCTGTTGCCAAGTATCTGCAAGTAATGAAGTTGTCTCACATAACTCGTGTGCATGTTCTGTCCCGCTGGACTTGTGCAGGTGGTAGAAATCACAGCCCACGACACGATGGGCTAAACTGGTAATGAACACACAGTGAACCTGCTTCGCACACGGGGGCTGAGGTCCCTTTCAGGAGGCCTCCCTGCTGCTGCTCTGACAGTGCGCTTGCACACTGCAAGACTGAGCGTCAGCATATTTGGAAATACTCAATATTCAAAAGTAGATTAGAAATCCTTTCTTATCAAGAAATTTCACCATTATATTTGTCAACAAAAGTAAAGAGCCATTAACATCTTCAACTGTAATTTCAACTACTATATATTCTTGAAAAGTTGTAAAAATGGTAATGTGATTTTTTTTTTTGAGACAAAGTCTCACTATGTCACCCCTGGTAGAGTGCTGTCACATCACAGCTCACAGTAACCTCAAACTCCTGGGCTTAGGTGACTCTCTTGCCTCAGCCTCCCAAATAGCTGGGACTACAGGCATCCACCACAACACCCAGGTTTTTGTTGCAATTGTCATTGTTAATTTTAGATGGCCCAGGCTGGGTCTGAACCCACCAGCCTTGATGTATGTGGCTGACACCGTACCCACTGAGCTACGGGCGCCAATGTGTTTTTTTGGTTTCTTTTTCAGACAGTCTCACTTTGTCATCCATGGTAGAGCGCTGTGGTGTCATAACTCTCAGCAACCTCAAACTCCTGGGCTTAAGTGATCTTGCCTCAGCCTCCCAAGTAGGTAAGACTACCGGTGTCTGCCACAACACCCAGCTATTTTTAGAGATGAGGTATCACTCTGGCTCAGGCTGGTCTTGAACCTGTGAGCTCAGGTGATCCACTCTCCTGGGCCTCCCAAGGTAATGTGATTTCTTTTTTCTTTTTTTGAGACAGAGCCTCAACCTGTCACCATGGGTAGAGTGATGTGACATCATAGCTCACAGCAACCTCCAACTCCTGGGCTCAAGTAATTCTCCTGCCTCTGCCTCTCAAGTAGTTGGGATTACAGGCACCCTCCACAACACTGGGCTATTTTTTGGTTGCAGCTGTCATCGTTGTTTGGCAGGCCCAGGCTGGATTCGAACCTGCCAGCTCAGGTGTATGTGGCTGGTGCCTTAGCTGCTTGAGCCACAGGCGCAGAGCT
>NW_003852576.1:3176729-3182625 GCF_000181295.1 Otolemur garnettii | reverse complement strand
TTTTTTTTTTATTACTGCTTCAGATTAATTTAAGGGTACAAAGAATTAGGGTACAATGTTTGCATTTGTTATGTAGAGTCCCTCTTATAATTGTGTCCCACTCCTAAAAGGTGTGCCAAACACCTTAACATCATCTACAGGGCGGCATCTGTGGCTCAGTGGGTAGGGCACTGGCCCCATATACTGATGGCGGCAGGTTTGAACCCGGCCCCGGCCAAGCTGCAACAAAAAAATAGCCAAGCCTTGTGGCTGGCACCTGTAGTCCCAGCAACTCAGGAGGTTGAGGCAAGAGAATCGCCTAAGCCCAGGAGCTGGAGGTTGCTGTGAGCTGTGACAAAATGGCACTCTACTGAAGGCCATAAATTGAAATTCTCAAAAAAAAAAAAAATCATCTACGAGTCTTGATCAGGAGGCACTGCATGGAGCCATTTCAGGCAAAAATCATGTCATGTTCACATATGGAAGCAAGCTGAAGCTTTGCTTTCAAACATCTGAAAAATTGTTATTTAATTCAATATAAAGTCAATATTTAATACCTTCCCTAATAGTTTGTATTTTATTATCATAATTATAAAGAAAAGGTAAAGATTTTTCACTGAGCCCCAGACAGACATCCCTAATTCTCCTCTAGTTTATCCCAGAGTGCCATGCAAATATAATTTTCAATGTCTGCCTTCATATTCAAAAGGCTGGGAACACTGGATAAAAGGATTGTTGATGGAGAAGAAACCTCATGAAAAACCATATTGGAGGAGTTTCCATGGAGGGCAGGAATTCAGCTGTTCTAAGCATCCTTGCAGGGGTGAGCTTGGAATCTCAAGTGAAGGCTCCAGTGATCTCAGTCAACGCCGAAAGACTCAGTTCTCCCCAAGGACAGGGGCCTGGCAGGTTCCAGCAGAGTCTGGTTGTAGCTGGTGGTTCAAACGAGTATGACCAGCCAGGAACCCGTAAAACCTCTTCTGCTATGAAGGTGCACCAGCCAGTTCAGGAAGCCTTCTAGCCGCCCCCTCAATCTTGGAATGGAGAGACAGAAGTCATAAGCAATGGCAGTAAGAGGCCACCCACGTACCACGCCCTTAAAGATGGCAATATAAGATTTATAAAATGCACGTAAGAGCATTGTTACTGTATTTACCCTTAAAAAAAATGAGGGGAGATAGACACTGACCACTGTTTGTCTGTTTATTCATTTATTTTTATTTTCATTTATTTATTTATATTAGAGACAGAGTTTCACTTTATTGCCTTCAGTAGAGTGCTGTAGCATCACAGCTCACAGCAACCTCCAACTCCTGGGCTTAGGAGATTCTCTCTCTTTTTTTTTTTTTTTTGAGACAGAGCCTCAAGCTGCCGCCTTGGGTAGAGAGCCGTGG
This sequence comes from Otolemur garnettii, assembly GCF_000181295.1. NCBI lineage: Eukaryota > Metazoa > Chordata > Mammalia > Primates > Galagidae > Otolemur > Otolemur garnettii. The sequence continues at coordinate 3,181,252 of NW_003852576.1, read as the reverse complement.
CATCACAGCTCACAGCAACCTCCAACTCCTGGGCTTAAGCGAGTCTCTTGCCTCAGCCTCCCAAGTAGCTGGGACTACAGGCGCCCGCCACAACGCCCAGCTATTTTTTGGTTGCAGCCGTCGTTGTTTGGCAGGTCCGGGCTGGATTTGAACCCACCAGCTCAGGTGTATGTGGCTGGCGCCTTAGCCAGTTGAGCCATAGGCGCCGAGCCATTAGGCGATTCTCTTGCATCAGCCTCCTAAGTAGCTGGACTACAGGCACCCGCCACAATGCCCAGCTATTTTTTGGTTGCAGTTTGGCCAGGGCTGGGTTAGAACCCACCACCCTCAGTATATGGGGCTGGCACGCTACCCACTGAGCCACAGGCACCACCCCTTGTTTATTTTTTTGTTGCAGTTGTCATTGTTCAGCAGATCCAGGTCAGGTTCAAACCTGCCAGCCTCGATGTATGTGGCCAGCACCTTAACCACTGAGCCAGGGGCACCACCTGCCCACAGTTTAGTGTCCCTGTCTTTAGTAAACTATTCACTCACTACTAGATCCTGGGAAGGTTGATTCACCTCTAATTTAACTTTTTTCTCAATACAGTAGGAATGGAGAATGGGATGGGGAAATCGAGTTGATTGCCAGGGGTCTTCTCAGGTATAAATTTTGATCAGTCTAAGATTGTAGACATAACTTCTCTTGGTTTTACTGTTCCTGGTATATACAATGAATACAGAAGGGACTCTCTCGAAGGTGGCTCTGATCATTTCAACATTTACTAAGGATATGCTGTGTGTCAGGCTCTGTGCTGGACACAAATGCATCTAACCATAAGGGGAAGGACATATCACAAAAAAGCAACGTGAAAGAACAGCATACCCAGAATGGCCCTTGAAGGACCCAAGGGGCCCTGAAGTAACTCTCAGAAAATATGGAAAATGATGGTGTGGAAGAATAAAACCAAGACGGTGACCATTTGAGATGTGAAATGAAGTCTCCCATCCAATCTTGTCTCCCAGAGCAACACAGCAAAAAAGCAGTTAGACCAGTAGTTCTCAACCTTCCTATTGCTGCAGCCCTTTACTACAGTTCCTGGGGATCACGACCCACAGGTTGAGAACCTCTGATTTAGACCACTGTGTGTATCTTGAATCAAAAGCAGGCTAGACACGTAATTGCTACTTCATAATCCAGGACTCCCCTGGAGGGACAGCAAGGTGAGATTGGAGATTGGAGATAAGAATAAGTGGCCCCAACTGGAATCGTACCATTTGGTTCACCCAAGACCAAAATGAGAAGGAATTCCAGCAAAACTAATGGGATTCCAGGAAGGCCAGAGCTTCAGCAAAGACACAGACATGCTCACCAGGACCTTGTCACCCTCCTTGGGTGGGGAACACAGTGACAGTGGCTGAAGATGAGTTTCTTACACTGAGGCCATCTGAGAATCCCAATGCCATCCACCCTGTTATCGTGTTACATGGGATCTTCTGTTCGTTTATAAACTTCATATAATCATATAATTTTGTCATAACGGTGCTCGTTCTATAGGCCAGGTACCCCTAGAGATGCTGGGAAAGGGGCATTTTCCATCTGGTGATGTTGTCTGAAATGATTACCTGGGAGAATTCATGAACAATTCAGTAATGGGAAGAGGGGGCTCGTCACAAAGGGAACAGGACCTCAGTTCCCACAGTCATGGAATTCCAAAGCTAACTGGGTACGCAGGCAAGGATTCAGCTATCGGTGTGAAAACGCAGTGAGGATCAAATAGATGTTGCCAACTACAAATCTCCACACACGTCACATAGAAGGCACATGGTTAATAGTACTGGTGGCAGCAGCTGTGGCACTGTCACAGCGCAGTTCCTGATTTAGACTACCTTCCCTGTAATGAAGAGGTATAATCTTTCTCTCTGATCATTTGAGTAGCATCTAAACAGTGTCTGTTTCTAAAAATCATTATTCTATGCAAGTTCACGTTTGCCACTCAGCTGTGCATTGATGTTTTAACCAAGCATCCTGATACCAGTTTAGCCGGTTATATAATCCTCGGGATTTTTCGCCCCCATTTTGAGTCTTTCTTTGTTGTTTATGGCCTTGCCTTCACACAGAACTTCTCTGAATGGTCTGGGTGCTTTCGCTTGGGCCTTATCAGAGATGGTGGTGATTGGAGCGCTCTGTATTCCACAGCTTCCCTCTCATTAATGCCAGCACTAATTTGTGGTCCAATCCAATGCCACCTCCATAAGCTCTGCATGAATACACACTGGATTTCAATCTGCCATTCAACAAGCACCAAGTCCTTTATGTTCATTGTGAGCCCATCAAACAGCCCCAGTTTCTTTTCTCGGCTTCTCTTCCACAGCAAAATCATTTTGTTAATATCCCAAAGCAGTTGCTTGGTAGGAAATATTAGGAAAAAATAACAACCACCAAAAACAAACAAACAAACAAAAACAGTGACAACAATAGCAGACTTTCCCTTTTCTCTAGCAAATCCAACTGTCTCAACCTGGAAACTCCAGTTCTGAATCGCCAACTTGTTTCTTAAAATCTTCTTTCCCCAAAATAGCTCTTCCCCTGAAATTGCTTGTGGTGGATCATAAAATGGGCCTGTTTTCTCACTCTTAAAGGAGCAAAAGGGCTGTCGAGGTGAAAACTCACTTCTGCTCTGGCAGAGAAATAAATCAGGTTGCCAAACCCAAGCAAACTGGTAGAGCCAAAGCCACGTGTGTGGGGTGACCTCATTCCAATGCCCACCATTTTCTTTTCCTGAACATTGGGGCCTGGGGTCATTATCAGGGAATTCTCCTTTGTTCAATTTACATGGTTAAATGATTTCCCTTTCACATCATTTCAACCCCATGCATCATGACCAAAAGTACTCCAGTCTGCTATAATAGTCTGCATTTCCTGTTCCAACAAATGCCCCGTCCTTCAAGTTCTGCGACAAATTTCAACTGCAAATTTGGTTCAAGTAAGTTTGGCTGTTCGCATTTGAGATAAATTAGAACGAGGGTGAACATTAGCAAACAAAGAGAAATAACCAATGGCAGACTGCCCAGTTCAGCAAAAAGAGGTAGAGAATTTCCAAAGGGATCATTTTTGGTTTCCTCTTCAAGGATCAAAGACAGGGTCTGGGTGCGGTGGCTCGCACCTGTAATCCCAGCACTCTGGGAAGCCAAGGTGGGTGGATTGCCTGACCTCACAGGTTCAAGATCAGCCTGAGCAATAGCGAGACCCCCATCTCAAAAAAAAATATATATAGCCAGTCACCTATAGTCCCAGCTACTCAGGAGGCTGAGGCAAGAAAATCTCTTGAGCCCAAGGGTGACGTCATAGCAATCTACTGAGGGCAACAAAGTGAGACTCTGTCTCAAAAAAAAAAAGGATCAGAGGCAGAAGATCTCAAAATTGAGCCTTTTCTCACACAATAAAGACCTGAGAACCAATTCATTTCACCTCCCACTGAAGCCTAATTTTGTACCCTGGTCTCTGAGATGTATGTAGGGGTCGGCTAGAGAGGGTTCTGGATTCAACAGCCACAGAGAAAAGGAAAGGGAGTGGCAGAGGAAGAAATTGAGAGGTGGTCCTGTCACAGGAAGGTCTCAGCCAACCCCACAGGGAGACCTTGAACAAGCCCTTCAGAGTTGGCCAGTCTGCGACAGCAACAACCAGACAGACGTGGGCTGTCCCCCAAAACCAAGAACACTCTCTGTCCACCTAATGGCAATTCCCAGAGAGAGACAGCAGAGCGGCCAACATTTCAGTAGCTATTGCTATGTGTCAGTAATTGCTGTGTAGTAGAGATTGCCCTAAATGTTCTACATCTGTTATCTACATTAATTCTCACACAATATTGTGAGATACATCCAAACAATGATTCCATTTTACAAAAAAGTGTATAAACCACCCAAGTCATATGGCAAGTAAGTGATGGAGCTAGGGATTGAAAGCAGACCGCCTGGCCCCAGCATCTGGCCTCTTTGGTAGCAAACTTATCTTGGTGAATCCTCTAGAAATCAGCAACAGGCAACATTAATGCCTCTCAGTAGACATGTTGAGAATCTTTGATAACTGAGATACACAGTTCTTGTATTTGATAGAGAAACAGAACAGATATGAAATATGTGTGTGTGTGTATTGGTTTCTATGTGTGTATATAGTAGAAAGTCATAGTTGACCACCTCCCTACCTTGACTTAATTAAATAGACCTTAAATTGACCTAATTTTCATAGACCAGACATCCAACCATACATACAGTATAGTAGGCCTAGTTTCTTATGTCAACCACCTCCTATGTTGACCAGTTAATTACAGTCCCTTAAGTGGTCAACTTAGACAGGCCCTACAGTGTATATATGGGTGTATGTATCCACACGGAGAGAGATTTATACGCACAGAGAGAAGCTGATGTTAAGGAATTGGTGGCTCGGTGCCTGTGGCTCAAGTGGCTAAGGTGCCAGCCACATACACCTAAGGTGGCGGGTTCGAATCCCCAGCCCAGGCCCACCAAACAACGATGGCTGCAAC
>NW_003852576.1:3173341-3175493 GCF_000181295.1 Otolemur garnettii | reverse complement strand
AAAAAAAAAAAAAAAAAAGACTAGCCTAGGCAGCATAACTAGACCCCATCTCCCAAAATAAATAAATATATATATATGTATATGTGTGTGTGTGTGTGTATTGTTTTTGTGGGGGAGAGACAGTGTTTCACTATGCTGCCCTCAGTAGAGTGCTATAGCGTCACAGCTCACAGCAACCTCAAACTCTTGGGCTTAAGTGATTCTTTTGCCTCAGCCTCCCGAGTAGCTGCAACTACAGGCACCCACCACAACTTCCGCGCTATTTTTTTTTTTCATTGGTGTTTGGTAGGCTGAGCCTATATATATATGTATATATATATATGTTTTTTTAATTTACCCTAGGTGTGGTGGGTTCTAAATTAGCCCTAGACCTGGTGGTAGCTGACTGTAGCTCCAGCTGTAGCTCAGGGGGCTGAGAAGCAGGATCACTTGAGCCTATAAGTTTGAGGTTTAAGTGAGGTCTGATCAGGCCACTGCACTCCAACCTGTGTGACAGAGTAAGACCCTACCATAAATAAATAAATAAACAAACAAACAAGATACAAGTTTGGCCCCTCAGTGTTCACCCAAAAGGCCATGTCTATGACACTGTGTTTGTTTGTTTTTGCAGTTTCTGGCCAGGGCTGGGTTTGAACCCACCACCTCCAGCATATGGACCGGCACCCTACGCTTTAGAGCCACTGGCGCTGCCTGATACTGTGTTTGTTGATACTGTCTGGTTCACAAGTAACAGAAATCCAACTGAAACTGCACTGGGAAAACACAGGTTCCTTATTAGGACCGGACCAATGAAGTCAGACAGAGAATCTCCCTCCGCCAGTGTTTAAAGTGAAGCAGTCAGCAGGAATCTCACCAGTGCCAACCAAGCAAGGGGCACCTAAGGAACAAAGCAGAAGTTCTGGTCTACCACAGCCCTGAGCATGACCTTCGGCTGTAGCCCCCTCCAGCCACCCACCACCCCATTACCCACCCTGGCCCATCAGACACAGTAGCAGGCAGTCAAAAAATCCTCCACTGCAACCACTTTATTCCAAATCTGGAAAGAAGTGAATTGGGGGCATAGTTTTACATTCTCCCTCTTTTGATTGGGGGAGATGGATGAAAGGAGAGGAGACATCAAAAGCCCATTTGCTCTGCCAGAAACAAGCCCTCAATGAATCCAGGGCAGGGCGGGAGTCGGGGAGTGAGGGGATGTGGAATATTTCGGAGCCCAGGGACCTCGGTACACAGGACCGTGATGCACTCCAACTAGCCGGGGTGAATTTTCACAGAGCACATTTGATAAAATCAGAACGCAGAACAGAGCAGGGGTCTCCTGAGGCTTCCTCATCTTACCTCTTTTCAGCCATTCCCACAAGGGGAAGAGGGAAGCAGAAAGAAAACCAAACCTCCAGCCTTCAAACAACTCAGAGAGGGCAAAGATGAGGGCTCAGATAGCGCAGAAGCGGGAGGAGGATTCATCCACAGAGAGTTGTGAAAGCTGTTCACAGTAAGTATAAGGAGAGCGAGATGAGACGACAAGAAACCACCCAAACACAAGGCAGGAAGAAGAAATGCCGGGGGGGCAGAGGGAGGAAAGGACGGAGGGAGGGAACGAAGTGAGGAAGGAGGGTCCTGTCCACGGTGTCTCCGCCTTGCTTGGTCTCCCGTGGTTCCTTCACATCTTGTAAACAGGGGTCTCTAGTCTTCCCAAATATCCTGCTGATCAATACGTTTTCTGTTTTAATGAACTGAAGTTGGTTTTCACTGTTTGAAACCAAGAACCTAAATTGATCAATGGTGAGCAACTGAAATAGAAAATTAAGTACCCGAGGAAAACTGTAGGTGTTGATGTTATAACCATTGCCAACATTACTATATAATGAAATAATATACCTAACAGAAACAGGAGCTGGGGGGGAAGGTGGAAGGAAGTGGGAGCGCTAATTTCCTCCTCTTTCCTAGCAGGGAATTAATAGACACTAATTAAAGTGGAAACGTGGTTTTAAAAGCATAATAACTCATCATGTTTCTCATATTCGTTTAGAAATCTCAAAGCAGCGATATTTTTTTTTTTTTTTTGAGACAGGAGCCTCAAGCTGTCCCCCTGGGTAGAGTGCCGTGGCATCTCAGCTCACAGCAATCTCCAACTCCTGGGCTCAGGTGAGTCTCC
>NW_003852576.1:3171986-3173200 GCF_000181295.1 Otolemur garnettii | reverse complement strand
GCCTTAGCCACTTGAGCCACAGGCGCCGAGCCCAAAGCAGCAATTTTTAACCAGTGTGCCATGGTACACTGATGTGCCATGAGAAGATCTCAGGTGTGCTGCCAAAAAAATTTGGGGGGGGGGCAGAATCCCAAGCTGTCATGCTGGGCTGTGTGCCATGGTGTCATCGTAGCTCACAGCAACCTCCATTTCTTGCTCTCAAGTGATCTTCTTGCCTCAGTTTTTCTATTTTCAGTAAAGCCAGGGTCTCATTCTTGCTCAGGCTGGTCTTGAACTTGTGAGTTCAAGGGCTCCACTGGCCTTAACCTCCCAGAGTGGTAGGATTACAGGCCACTGTGCCCCGCCATTAAGATAATTTTCTAACAGGCAGCAGTAAAACCACGTAAGGAAAGGGTGGAGTGTTGTAATTCACATAAAGATGCCATTGAGGTCAGCAGTGGCCCAGACAGACAGCCGTGGTGGCAGATGCTTTCCTTCATGTTATCTCATTCATCAACAGACAACCTTAGAAAGTAAGAATTCTAAAATGAAGAAAAAGCTCAGAGACGTTCAGTAACCACACACTGGTGAGAAGCCGAGCTGAAACCTGTTTCCAGATCAGCAGATTCCAAAATCCACATTTCCCGCTCGGCAACATTGCTTCCGCTCTGAAGCTTATTATAAAAAAGATGATGTTAATTAATCTCAGTTGCACTTTGACTCTGCCTCAGACGCTTTCACTGAGCACAACAGTGAGGCAGGTCTTATTAAATCTGTGCTAAAGGTGAAGAAACAAGTCCTAGGTCTACTCAAGGTTTATCAGGTTTATCTAAGGCCATAGAGTTTAGCAAGTTGTCCCTTTGCCCATCCCCCACTCTCCCACTGAACATTCCCACTTCTCATACCATTTTCCCTAGGCAATCCATGAGCACAAAATAGCCCGTCTCCTACTTGTGATATTCTTTACACCCCTTTAGCACAATCAACATCATCAGGCTCAGTGCTCGTAGGACAGTGATTATGGCACCAGCCACCAGCCACATACACCAAGGGTGGAGGTTCAAACCCAGCCCGGGCTACCTAAAGAACAATCACAACTGCAACAACAACAAAAAATAGCCAGGCATTGTGGCCGGGCACCTGTAGTCCCAGCTACTTGGGAGGCTGAGGCAAGAGAATCACTTAAGCCCAAGAGTTTGAGGTTGCTGTGAGCTGTGACACCACGGCACTCTACC
>NW_003852576.1:3170064-3171511 GCF_000181295.1 Otolemur garnettii | reverse complement strand
AAAAAAAAAAAAAAAAAAAGATTAATGTGGCCCTCTATAAAGAGCCTCAGAATTAATATTCAGCCAAGATACGCATCTTTTTTCATTTTCATTTTAGTGGAAATCAATTTGTTAAACTATTGTTTAGTGCAATCTGTTCCTTCTTCACTCCCACTCCTCTGCCCAAGTCAAGGTATTTGGAAACACCTATATAAACACTTTCTGTCAATACCATCAGGATTTATATTGCCAAGTTACTGTAACTGTTCTCTCTGAGAGCACTCTGAATTATGCCTGTGATGTTAGATCTTATTGAACTTATGTAATGGAGACGTGATCAATTAAACAAGAGAAAACCCACAATGATTTTTGTCTCCAGCAGGCAGTGGATAGAAATGACTTTTAGATTAAAGAGATACAAGGACAAAAACTGGATGTGACCCTCTTAATGTCACCTCATCTGGGCTGCAGGAGTTTCTGTGTGTCCTTTTCTTTCTTTTGCAGTTTTTGGCCAGGGCTGGGCTTGAACCCGCCACCTCCGGCATATGGGGTCAGTGCCCTACTCCTTTGAGTCACAGGTGCTGCCCCTTTTTAATTTTTTTTTTTGAGAAAGAGTCTCACTTATTAACCCTCAATAGAGTGCAGTGGCATTGCAGCTCACAGCAACCTCTAAATCCTTGGGCATAGGTGATTCTCTTGCCTCAGCCTCCTGAGTAGCTGGGACTACAGGTGCCCACCATAATGCCCAGCTATTTTTTTGTTGCAGTTTGGTCAGGGCTGGGTTCAAACCCTCCACCACTAAGCCACAGGTGCTGCCCTTTTTTTTTCTTCTTTTTAGAGACACTCACTCCGTCACCCTCAGTAGAGTGCTGTCCCGTCACAGCTCACAGCAACCTCCAGCTCTTGGGCTTAGGCAATTCTCTTGCCTCCTACAGTCTTCCTACAGTCAGTAAGCAGCTTCCTACAGACAGTAAGCAGCTTGTTGCACTAACTCCACTGCTAAGCCAAATCCTAAGGACTAGGATTTAGGGTTTAGAAGTAGCACTCAGTAGAGTGCTGTCCTGTCACAGCTCACAGCAACCTCCAGCTTTTGGGCTTAGGCAATTCTCTTGCCTCCTACAGTCTTCCTACAGTCTTCCTACAGTCAGTAAGCAGCTTGTTGCACTAACTCAACTGCTAAGCCAAATCCTAAGGACTAGGGTTTAGGGTTATTCAGAAGTATCTGTCTTCTCTCTCCATTAGTTTGCCAGAGCTGCTGTAATAAGCACCGCAAACAGAGTAGCTTACCCAACAGAAATGTATTATCTCACAGTTCTGGAGACCACAGTTGGAAGTCCGGGTGTCAACAGGGCCCTGCTCTCTCTGAAGGTGCCCAGGAAGGGCTGCCCCGAGCCCCTCTGCTCTCTCCTCCTGTGACTGCATGGCCCTGAAGGTGCCCAGGAGGGCTGCCCCGAGCCCCTCTGCTCTC
>NW_003852576.1:3165177-3167049 GCF_000181295.1 Otolemur garnettii | reverse complement strand
CGGCTATTTTTTGGTTGCAGCCGTCATTGTTGTTTGGCGGGTCCGGGCTGGGGATTCGAACCCGCCACCTTAGGTGTACGTGGCTGGCGCCTTAGCTGGTTGAGCTATAGGCACCGAGCCAAGAAATGTATTCTTAATTGTATGTCCAAATATCGCAGAGTGTACTTACATGAGCGTAGATGATGAAGCCTACTACACACCCAGGCTACCTGGTACAGCTCCCTGCCCGTGTACAATGTGTTATGTTACTGTACTGAATACTGCAGGCAAGTGCAATGAAATGCTAAGTACTGTGTGTCTGAACGTATCTAAACATAGAAAAGGTACAGTAAAAATACAGCATTATAATTGTATGGGACCAATGTCATATATATGTTCTGTCATTGATCAAATTGTCATGATGTGGCCAGGTGCGGTGGCTCACACCTGTGATCCTAGCACAATGGGAGCTAGGTGCAAGGCGGGTGGATTGCTCTGAGCTCACAGATTGAGACCAGGCTGAGCCAGAGCAAGACCCCGCCTCTAAAAATAGCTGGGCATTCTGGTAGATTCCTATAGTCCCAGCTACTTGGGAGGCTGAGGCCAGAGAATAGCTTGAGCCTAAGAGTTGGAGGTTGCTGTGAGCTATGATGCTACGGTACTCTACCGAGGGTGATAAAGTAAGCCTGTGTCTCAAAAAAAAAAAAGAAAGAAATCTTCCTCCATGACTTCTGCATTGGAGAACAGTCCTGCCACTGACCCAGGTGTCACAGTCAGAAACCAAAGAGTTGGCACAGCACCTGTGGCTCAGCGGCATGGACGCCAGCCACCTACACCAGAGCTGGCAGGTTTGAATCCAGCCCAGGCCTGCCAAACAACAATGATAACTAATAACCAAAAAGTAACCAGGTGTTGTGATGAGCACCTGTAGTCCCAGCTACTTGGGAGGCTGAGGCAAGAGAATCGCTTAAGCCCAAGAGCTAAAGGTTGCTGTGAGCTGTGACAGCACAGCACTCTACCGAGGGAGACACAGTGAGACTGTCTCAACAAAAAAGAAAGAAAACCCCAGCCCTGGTCAAAAAATAAAAAATAAAAAAACCAATGGGCAGCACCTGTGACTCAGAGGAGTAGGGCACTTGCCCCATATGCCAGAGGTGGCAGGTTCAAACCCAGCCCCGGCCAAAAACTGCAAAAAAAAAAAGAAAGAAAGAAAGAAAAAAAGAAAAAGAAAGAAACCAAGGAGTCACTTAGCCTCTAGTTAACTCCTGCTACCCGCAGCGTGCCGCATAGTATTCTAACATAAACGTCCTTGGACATGTGAGGCATGATTCAGAACAGTTTGGAAAGGACTGCTTAGTAAAGTGAAATTTGGATTGTTCTCACAAGGACAAACAATAAATTATAGCTGCTCACGGCCGGGGGAGGAGCAGATGGCCTTGTTGCATCCTGCCTTTTAGAATCCTACCTCTCCCTCCTGGTACTACTACTTCGGTGCCTGGCCCCAGATTCTGAGCCTCCCACATGGGCCAACTCCTCCATTAGTCACAGTTAGCACTGCCTAGGGACATGGTCCTTTCTGGAGTCCACAATAACGTTTTAATTCATTCATTCATTCATTTATTGAGACAGAGACTCCCTATGTTGCCCTTGGTAGAGTGCAATAACGTCATGGCTCACAGCAACCTCCAACTCTTGGGCTTAAGAGATTCTCTTGCCTCTGCCTCCCTAGTAGCTGGGACTACAGGCGCCTGCCACTGCGCCCAGCTATTTTTTGTTGCAGTTGTTTAGCAGGCCCGGGCACCCTCGGTGCATGTGCCTAGCGCCATAACCACTGTACTATCGGCGCTGAGCCATAACGTTTTTTTTTTTTTTTTTTTTTTGAGATGGAGCCTC
>NW_003852576.1:3162924-3164788 GCF_000181295.1 Otolemur garnettii | reverse complement strand
CTCACAGGTTTGAGACCAGCCTGAGCAAGAGTGAGACGGAAAAAAAAAAAAAAAAAAAAAAAATCAGAAGAAAGGCCAGGCATAGTGGCTCATGCATGCAAACCTATCCCCTTGGGACGGGTGGTTATTTGAGCTTAGGAGTTCAAGACTGACCTGAGAAAGAGTGAAACCTCCTTCTCTACCAAAAATAGAAAAACTAGGCTCCGCGCCCATAGCACATACCGTCCTCTGTAGTTACATTTAGCGGGACTAGGGACTTGGTAGTTACATTTAGCGTGCATGGGTCCTCTGTGGTTACATTTAGCAGGACTCTTAGCAAATAAAAGGCTACAATCCCCTTCTTTCCCAGGCCTAGGAAACTTACTTGAAATTGACTAGGCCTAGGAAACTTACATGAAATTGACCAGGCCTAGGGAGTGGGGGTGGTGGTCGTCGTGGTTTCCCTTTCAGCCCAAAGTGCAAGGGGAGGGAAACCGAAGGTACTTGTGTCCCCACAACAGTTGTCTGGCCCTCCGGCTACTGGAGCCTGGGGTGGGGGGCGCCCTGCCTACCCTCCAGCCCGCTGGTTCCCCTGCCCTGCCACGGCACCAACACCGCCAACGCGGAGGCGGCAGGTCCGCCCCTTAACTCTCCAGGGCTGGCTGTGACACCACCGCCCTCTACCCCGGGCAACACAGTGAGACTGTCTCAAAAATAAAATCTAAAAAATGAAATGAAATAAAATAAAAAGAATTAATATAATCTAGCCTGGATTATGTTGACCATATGTGTATACCAATGCAATCATAAAATATATTTATTTACTTATTTATTTTAGGAGGAAGAGGCCCACAAAAACAAAAGCAGCCTGTGTCAGTCACTACCTCCCCTCTGTCGCTACCACACCAGGGGGTCTTCTCTTAGCTACAAAGGAAGAAACATAAATTAATTCATACTGCAACAGCAAAAATTGATCATTTAACTGGGTAGCCATCCAAGGAAGATTTGCTTCTGATTTGCCTAAAGCCAAAAGAGAAGGCCCTTTTCTTTTCTTTCTTTCTTTCTTTTTTTTTTGAGACAGAGTCTAAGCTGTCACCCTGGGTAGAGTGCTATGCAATCACAGCTCACAGCAACCTCAAACTCTCGGGCTTAAGCGATTCTGTTGCCTTAGCCTCTCAAGTAGCTGGGACTACAGGTGCCTGCCACAACGCCTGGCTACTTTTGCTGGCAAACTTTTTTCACCAGAAATGTTAGACATAGTGTAACCTCATCTATGGTACCAATTTCCCCATATGCCTCAGCCAGGACTAGATATGATGCTTTGTAATCTCTGAGAGTCTGACATGCAAAAAAATAGAAAGAAGAAATTTCTTTCTTTCATTATGCATATATTTGATTATTCATGACATCAAAGATGTTTTTTAAAACAATTACTAAACAGTTTCTGTGGCCGAGACAATCCCTAGCAAAATGAATCAAAAAAACTTGAATAGTTTCTTTTTTCTTCTTTATTCTTTCTTTTGTTTAACAATTTTTGTATTCATGATCTAGAAGCTCAGCTACTCAAAGACACCAGATGGCCTAAATAGTACAAATAGCCATGTGACCCCTGATGGATGCCACAAGTCCTAACTGGCCCAAAGCTGGTTCAGACCAGCACAGGAGACTTCCAGTTACCCTTAACTCATTAAGATGTCACTATAGGCAGCGCCTGTAGCTCAGTGGGTAGGACGCCAGCCACATATACTGAGGAATGACAACTACAACCAAAAAATAGTTGGGTGTTGTGGCGGGTAGTCCCAGCTACTAGGGAGGCTGAGGCAAGAGAATCACCTAAGCCCAGGAGTTGGAGGTTGCTGTGAGCTGTGACACTACAGCACTCTAC
>NW_003852576.1:3156290-3160982 GCF_000181295.1 Otolemur garnettii | reverse complement strand
GCTTCAGCCCAGGAGTTAGAGATTGCTTTGATGCCACGGCACTCTACCCAGGGAGACAGCTTGAAGCTCTGTCTCAAAAAAAAAACTATTAGGTTTTACTTTTTTTTTTAATTTTTTGGCCGGGGCTGGGTTTGAACCTGCCACCTCCGGCATTATGGGACCAGCGCTCTACCTTTTTGAGCCACAGGCACCACCAAAATTATTAGGTCTTAGTGTGTTTACATGTGTATATATATATGTATTACATTGACTTCTACATGGTACCAAACTGACTTATAAATAAAGATGTACTCATAAATAAAGGATGTCTGAATGCTTTTCAAGTTCATGTGAATTTAGTAATCTTTGGCAAAATAAAAATAACAATGTCTCCAAAATTGTCAGCGTACATTTTGCCTGGATTTACAGGTCACTCTGATGTCTTTGCCTCTGCTAGATGTTAATAGTCCCTGGGATTGAAGCAAGTGTTATAAAACTATAAATCCAGGCTCGGAGCCCGTAGTTCAGTGAGTAGGGCACCAGCCTCACTGGCAGGTTGGAGCCTGGCCGAGGCCTGCTAAGCAACAATGACAACTCCAATCAAAAAATAGCTAGGTGTTGTGGCAGGTGCCTGTAGCAGCAGCTACTTGGAGGCTGAGGCAAGAGAATCACTTAAGCCCAAGAGTTTGACATTGCTGTGGGCTGTGATGCCACAGCACTCTTCTGAGGGGCTACAAGATTAAATTGTCTCAAAAAAAAAAGTTCTGGTCTATTTTTACATAGATTTCACTTGAGTATTCTCAGTCCTTATTTACAGCCAAATGACCTTAACAAAACAAAGAGCACGAGATAAGAACTAAGAGAATGGTTTGGCACCCCTAGCTTAGTTAGGGAATGGGCCACATACACTGGGGGTGGTGGGTTCGAACCTGACCCCAGACTGCCAAATAATAATGACAACTACAACAACAACAAAAAGTAGCCAGGCAGTGTGGCAGGTGCTTGTAGTCCCAGCTACTTGGGAGGCTGAGGCAAGAGAATCGCTTAAGCCCAAGAGTTTTAGGTTGTTGTGAGCTGTGAAGATACGGCACTCTACGGAGGGTGACATAGTGAGACTCTGTCTCAAAAAAAAATAAAAAACTATAAACTCAGCTAAAACTCCTTTCCCTTTTCCACTGAATGATCAACTCATAATTACAGCAGATTAAAAAGAGAAAGGTTTATTTCCAAATTGCATGTGCACGGTGGGTGGGGTGGGGGGGAACCATAAGAATGCCAAATGTGGCTCGGCTCCTGTGGCTCAAGTGGCTAAGGCGCCAGCCATGTACACCCAAGGTGGCGAGTTCGAATCCAACCTGGGCCCGCCAAACAACGACGGCTGCAACCAAAAAAAAAGAATGCCAAATGTCTCAGCGATGGTTATAAACCTTTATAGATGCCTTTTAGAAGGGCAGGGGGTGGGGGGAAAGTGGAAAGTGTAGGTGCCAAAAGTGGTTGCTAGGGGAGGGTGTGTAGATGGGGAAAACAGATTGACTTGTAAATGAACCTGAGAGACAGGTATTGTGTTTTAAATGATTTGGGGCCAGGTCTGCCAGCATTCAGAACAGGAAGTCAGAGGCCCTTTTTGATTCACAATCAGTTTATCTGGGTTTTATGCAAATAGAGGGAAGGCCTCTTCTAAGAACATTTTCTGATCATGAATGGCTCTTATTTATTTATTTAATTATTTATTTTATCAAGACAGAGTCTGGGGCGGCACCTGTGGCTCAAGGAGTGGGGCACTGACCTCATATACCAGAGGTGGGGGGTTCATACCTGGCCCCGGCCAAAAACTGCAAAAAAAAAGACAGAGTCTCACTATGTCGCCTGCAGTCGAGGGTTGTGCAGTCACAGCTCACAGCAACCTCAAACTCTTGGGCTCAAGACATTCAAGCTTGCACCTGTAATCCTAGCACTTTGGGAGGCCCAGGCAAGAGTGGGACCCTGTTTATAAAAATAGCCAGGCGTTGTGGCGGGTACTACACTACTGTAAGCTACTCATGACACTGAGGCAAGAGAATCATGTGAGCCCAAGAGTTTGAGGTTGCTGTGAGCTGTGACGTCATCAAAAAAAAAGAAAAGAGACTGACACATTTCCCAATTTGTTGATTGAGTCCCCCAGTTTCAGAATTTATTGTTTATTATGTCAATCTCTTTGTTAAATTTCTCTAACAGGCTTCTGAATTCCTTCCCTGTGTTGTCTTGAAGTTCACTGAGCTACTTCAGGACAGCTATTTTGAATTCTTTGTCTGGAAGGTCACATATTTCCATCCTTCCAGGATTTGTCACTGGTACTTTATTTAGTTCGTTTGGTGAAGTCATGTTTTCCTGAATGCTCTTGATGCTAATCAATGTCTGGGCTTTGAAATGTTAGGTATTATTTTAGTCTTCACAGTGTGGGCTTGGTTGAACCCATCCTTCTTGAGTGGCTTTCCAGACATTCAAAGAGAATTGTATCAAAAATTACACAGTCCAAAAAGAAAAAGCCTCATGTTTGAGATTTTGGTTTTTGCTTTTGTGTTAACTTGAAGGTTTAGCAGGGTTAGTTAGTGCCTTTGCACCTCCAGCTCCATCTGGCCTAAATGCTTTGTTGGCTGTAAGCCTTTATGCCTCTAAGCCCTTCACCAGGAAGGTCCCTCTGAGGGCCTTGACGGACATAAGGCAGTTAGCTACAGCACCCCAACAACAATGGGACAAAATGGAGGTCTGTACATTAGGGCTGTCTCTGAGAAATCTCAGTCGAAAGGAACATTTTAACTAAAATAAAAATCCCAATCACCCCTTCACTAACAGAACAGCCCTTCTCTTGGGCAATGGGACTCCTGAAAAACCTTAAAAAAAAATTTTTTTTTTTTTTTTTTTGAGACAGAGTCTCACTCTGTCGCCCTTGATAGATGCTGTAGCGTTACAGCTCACAGCAATCTCCAACTCTTGGGCTTAAGCAATTTTCTTGCCTCAGCCTCCCAAGTAGCTGAGACTACAGGCTCCTGCCACAACGCCTGGCTGTTTTTGTTGCAGTTGCCACTGCTGTTTTAGCTGGCCGGGTCTGGGTTCACACCCGCCACCCTCAGTATATGGGCCAGTGCCCTATCCACTGAGCCACAGGTGCCACTGAAAAACCTTAAAATTGAGTTGTTGGCCCCACTGGAACACACCTTGATATACCAACTCTTCAGAATTTAACACTAGGCTCAGCGCCTATAGCTCAACCGGCTAAGGCGCCAGCCATGTACACCTAAGGTGGCGGGTTCAAATCCCCAGCCCGGACCCGCCAAAAACAACAATGACGGCTGCAACCAAAAAAAAATAGCCGGGCGTTGTGGCGGGTGCCTGTGGTCCCAGCTACTTGGGAGGCAGAGGCAGGAGACTCGCTTGAGCCCAGGAGTTGGAGGTTGCTGTGAGCTGTAATGCCATGGCACTCTACCCAGGGGGACAGCTTGAGACTCTGTCTCAAAAATAAAAATAAAAATAAAAAACAGAATTTAACACTGATGCTAAAATAGAGAACATAAAACCAATAAAATGGACTCTGTATTACAATAAAATACCAAATTATCAACAGACCCTAAAGTCATGTCAGACAAAGATTAAGGGGTTGTGAGAATATTTCAAATTGGATATGAAAACACCATACTGTACCCCATGTTTGCATTAATATATATATAGCTATCATTTAATTAAAAAAAATAAGATTAAGGGGTTGCTCTAAAACAATTGACCAAGACACTCAGATAATGACTTTACAACATGCAAGATGGCACCCAATTCAGACTGCCCCCCTGACAGTGGACAGGACATAAGCCTATTGACTTTTTTAGACTATTCAGGGGCCACCTACTCAGTGTTGAACACCCTCAGGATAAACTCACCGGAAACACAAAATCATGGAAATCTCAGAAAAGGCAACAAATAGCCCTTTTGTTGATGTGGCGCCTCCCCTTCTTTGGGCTGTTGACTCTGCTCCTTCTTCTGTTACATTCAGCCCTTACCTCCTTAACCACTTCGTGGGCTCTGTTAGTAAAAGACTACAGCAATTAAGCTATAGATGGTGATCATCTAGGATATGAGTAGCTGGAAGTAAAAGCTACTTTTGCTCCTCTAAGCCAAGACGAGCTGCAGGACATGGACCTCTACACAGCCAGCAGCCCTGAAGGGATGAGGGACCAAAAGACAGAGAAGGGATCTTGTCACTGGGAGGCCCCAGCAAAGCAATGTAGAATCTTCAGCTGAGTTTCGTTCCTCTCTTTTCTTTCTCTCTTTCTTTAACAATTTTTCTTTAGTATTCCTTATTTAGAAGCTCAGCTTGAAATACATCAGAAAGCCCAAATGTTACAAATACTTCTGTGGCTCTCTGCTGGATGCCCAAAATCCTGACCCGCCCAAAGCTGGTGCAGACCAGAGCAGAAGACTTCCAGATACCTTTAGTTCATTAACATACCATCATGCAGGCTCCGCACCTGTGGCTCAAATGGCTAAGGCGCCAGCCACATACATCTAAGGTGGCGGGTTCAAATCCAGCCCGGGACCGCCAAAACAACGACGGCTGCAACCAAAAAAATAGCTGGGAGTTGTGGCAGGCGCCTGTGGTCCCAGCTACTTGGGAGGCAGAGGCAAGAGACTCACTTGAGCCCAGGAGTTGGAGGTTGCTGTGAGCTGTGATGCCACAGCACTCTA
>NW_003852576.1:3154086-3155312 GCF_000181295.1 Otolemur garnettii | reverse complement strand
CTCAGCCTCCCAAGTAGCTGGGACTATAGGCACCTGCCATAATGCTTGGCTATTTTTAGAGACAAGGTCTCACTCTGGTTTTGGCTGGTCTCGAACCTGTGAGCTCCAGCACTCCATCCACGTTGGCCTCCCAGAGTGCTGGGATTACAGGCATGAGCCACCATTCCCAGCCCTCAACCCTTCTTATTTCTGCTTTAGAGTTATGCTTTTAAAGCTTTTCACTATCCTGATACTTTTTTTTTTTTTGAGACAGAGTCTCAAGCTGTCCCCTGGGTAGAGTGCCCTGGCATCACAGCTCAGAGCAACCTCCAACTCCTGGGCTCAAGCGAGTCTCCAGCCTCAGCCTCCCAAGTAGCTGGGACCACAGGTGCCTGCCACAACTCCCGGCTACTTTTTGGTTGCAGCTGTCATTGTTGTCTGGCGGTCCCCGGGCTGGATTCGAACTCGCCACCTTAGGTGTATGTGGTTGGCACCTTAGCCACTTGAGTCACAGGCACCGAGCCTATCCTGATACTTATTCTAGTATTTCAGGAATTTGTTTTTGCATTAAAATCTTAATTTACACAATTAATTTTTATGTAAGTACTGTGGAAAAACTTTGTCATTCATTCATTCTTTCTTAAGTCATCAGAAATCATTGTTAGAATAATCCATTCAGGCATTCCCTGATCAATTCTGTTTCCTTTGCTCAATTGAACGTGGTGTTTCCGGCCCTGGACAGCAACGAGGAAGAACCAAAGCAGAAGAAAGAACATGGCAGGCAGCAAAGGGGGTCTGCTGCCGAATCCCAGCTGTGGGGCTCAGCTCGGGGATGGCAGGCAGCAAAGGGGGTCTGCTGCCGAATCCCAGCTGTGGGGCTCAGCTCGGGGACTCTAAGAAATGCTTTTTATGTGTGTTGTTTTTAGGGAAGGAGATGTTGCTGTGCCCGTGAGGGCCAGAATGGGAAATCTGAATGTGTGATGTTGTGACTGCATTTGTATCTCCAAGGCGGTGTGGTAACCTCACACCTTACCCTGTGGGCACCCTTTAGATAACGGCATTACACAGTGAACAAGGAGAAGGAAGAGAGCAGAGAGTTCAGAACATGATGACTGGCTCGGCGCCTGTGGCTCAACCGGCTAAGGCGCCAGCCACGTACACCTGAGGTGGCGGGTTCGAATCCCCAGCCCGGACCCGCCAAAACAACAATGACGGCTGCAACCAAAAAATAGCCAGGCGTTGTGGCG
>NW_003852576.1:3150272-3153065 GCF_000181295.1 Otolemur garnettii | reverse complement strand
CCAGGGGTGGCAGGTTCAAGCCTGGCCCCAGCCAAAACTGCAAAAAATAATAAAAATAATAAAAAAATAAAAAGGCAAACATTTTATTTTATAGCCAACTTACAAGATATCCATTTCATTAAGGAGTGGGCATCTGTGTTTATAAAGAAAAGAGGGTCTAGATGAGAAATCATTTAGCATCTGAGGAAACTGTCTTGTATTTATCCATTTGATGAACATTTACTGGGTCAGGCAGTAAATGTTTTAGCTACAGGAGATCCTGCAGGTAGTCTCCGTGTCTGCTGAGTCTACATCCCAGTGACAGGTAAAGGACACAAGTGGGAAGGGTACAAGAAAGTGAGAGAAGGCTGTGGAGGGACCCAGGGAGAGGAAGGTATGGGGCAGGGCGGGAGGGTCTCACAGAAAAGGTGACATCCGTATGTCACCGTGCATACTTAGTCACATGGAGATTGTGCCCCAAGACTTAAAGAAGCTGAAGGTGCAAGCTTCTTCTCGGGTAGATCTGAGAAGAAAGTTCCAGACAGAGTGGGGAGGGCCCCAGATGGGTGTGGACAGGGCAAGGTCAGTGCAGGAGGTTGAGATCAGAGAGGTGGGGACAGGAGGAACAGATAGTAAGGGCCTTGCAGTCTCACTCTGGGCTCAGCACCTGTAGCACAGTGGTTATGGCGCTAGCCACATGCACCGAGAGTGGTGGGTTTGAACCCGGTCCAGGCCAGCTAAAACAACAACAACTGCAACATAAAATAGCCGGGCACTGTGGTGGGCGCTTGTAGTCCCAGCTACTTGGGAGGCTGAGGCAAGAGAATCACCCAAGCCCAAGAGTTTGAGGTTGCTGTGAGCTGTGATGCCACAGTACTCAACTGAGGGCAACATAGTGAGACTCTGTCTCACAAAAATAAAAAAGAAAAGAAAGAAAAGAAAATCCCAGTGGGAATGTTGCAGGTGAGCTGATGGATGCATAGGAACTCTTTGGAAGTTTAAGTCATAATCTTTTTTGTGGCTTCAGGGTGGATATTGTGCCACTACCTATAGCACTGCCACTGGAGTGATGCTTTCTTTCTTCGCCCTGGGTAGAGTGCTGTAGCATCACAACTCACAGCAACCTCGTACTCTTGTGCTTAAGCGATTCTCTTGCTTCAGCATTCTTGTCATTTAAAATATACTACAATCACCAAGATGTAGAAACAGCCTAAATGCCCATCGACCCAGAATGGATTAATGAACTGTGGTATATGTACACCATGAAATAATATTCAGCCATAAAAAAGATGGTAACTTTACATCTTTTGTATTAACTTTGATGGAGTTGAAACATATTCTTCTTAGTAAAGTATCACAAGATTGGGTAGCACAGGATGGAATAAAGAGGTGCCTCTCTACCGTAAGTCAGCGGTGTCCAAGTTTGTCCAGTATGGCTTCTGGGTCATAATGGTGACTCAACTCAAACTTCTGATCCTGTCAGGAGTTTAGGAGTACAGTGGCCAAGGGGAACATGAAGGGATAATAAAGGAAAAAACAAAAGGAGTGGTCTGACTCAAATCCTAAGATTCAGCCTTTTTTTTTTTTTTTGAGACTAGAGTCTCACTATGTTGCCCTGGGTAGAGTGCCATGGCGTCACAGGTCACAGCAACCTCAAACTCTTGGGTTTAGGCAATTCTCTTGCCTTCAGCCTCCCATGTAGCTGGGACTACAGGTACCCGCCACCTGGCTGGCTATTATACCCTGGTTATTTTGTTGTTGTTGTTGTTGCAGTTGTGTTTGTTGTTTAGCTGGCCTGGGCTAGGTACAAACTTGCCAGCCTGGTTGTATGTGGCTGGTGCCCTGCCCACTGAGCTATGGGTGCCACCCTACCAGGCTATTTTTTAAAGATTGGCCCTCGATCTTGCTTAGGCTGGTTTTGAACTTGTGAGCTCAGGCAATCCCTCAGCTTCCCAGAGTGCTGTGATGACAGCCGTGAGCCACAGCGCCCAGACCTTTAACATTCAGTCTTTGTGAAAGAATCACAGATCACTGCCCTGGGACTCAGTTGTGCCCTTTCTGCCAGGATCTAAGTGCTTACTCTGATTTCTTTTTTTGTAACTGTACCTCTCTCCATCACCAAGGTTAGAGTATAGAGGAATCACCATAGCTCACAGCAACTTCAAACTCCTGGGCTCAAGCAATCCTCCTGCTTCAGCCTCCAAGTAGCTGAGGCTACAGATGTGCACCAGCATACCCAGCTAATTTTGGTTTTTTTAGGGAGAAGATCTTACTATGTTGTTTAAATTGGTCTCAGTGATCCTCCCACCTTGGCTTCCCAACATGCTGGGACTACAGGTACTCTGATGTTTGATGATGAACTTTGGTTCTGGACAGCCATGTTTCCATTAACTGGATCCCACTGGTCCTGGGAACCACGGAAATGTCTGTGTTGAACTCCCCACCAAGTGCAAACAGGGGTCTCTGGCCTAGAAAGAAGGAAGAGAAGGGAAGGCTGGGAAAAGAGAGTTTCCATCGAGAGGAACCAATGCTCAGGAGTGATGAGGAGGAGGGGCCAGGGAGGTCCTGGGCTGGTTCCCATATTGGTTGGTAATCCTAACTGAAAAAGACGATGTGGGCAGCGCCCATAGCTCAGCGGCTAAGGTGCCAGCCATAGACACCGAGGCTGGCTGCTGGCCGGTTCAAACCAGGCCCAGGCCAGCTAAAATAACAATGACAACTGCAACCAAAAAATAGCCAGCCATTGTGGTGGGCACCTGTAGTCCAACTAGTTGGGAGGTTGAGGTAAAAGAATCACTTAAGCCCAGGAGTTTG
>NW_003852576.1:3138030-3148168 GCF_000181295.1 Otolemur garnettii | reverse complement strand
AAAAAAAAAAAAAAAGAAAGTAGGACAGTTATGATAAATGAACATTTTTTTTATGTGCATATGTGTGACGGGAAGCCAAAGGATGGGATGGCCTGGCCTCCAGTGACAATCACATCCCTCTACTGGCTTCACTGGTAATCACTGGACTCAAGCCAATCAATCACAATACCCATCCTTTGGCAACACAGATGGAATGGTCCAGGGGATGGTCATATATCCCAGAGTAGAGCGAGTCAGTGTCCTTCCCTGGGATTGGTACATAAGCTCTGCCCGGAGAAGCTCTCTTTTGCTGGGGCACTAAGCTAAGGCTGAGGGAGGTTGTGAGCCCCCATATGTGGATGGGCTGAGTCTGCAGTGCTGAGAATGAGACTGAATCTCAAAGAGAAACAGACAAGCCAGGAGTGGGTGGGGAGGGAAGCAGCTCCAGCTGATCAGCCTTGATTGCCGCACTGATTCTGCCACCCGTGTGTTTTTTCCAGTTCTGTCAGTCACGCAGTCCTTTCCCCAGGCAGGTCTGAGTCATCGGACTGCGCCACAGGTTGCCCGGACGTTTGGTTAAACATTATCCTGGGTGTGTCTATGAGGATCTTTTCGAATGAGATTAGCATTTGAATTGATAGGCTGAACAAAGCAGACTGCCCTCCTCAACGTGGACGGAGCTCCTTCAATGCACTGGAGGCCTGAACAGAATAAAAAGGGGGAGAGAGAAGAGTTCAGTCTTTCTGTCTATTTTTGATCTGGGACCCTGGTCTCCTCCTGCACTTGCAGTGAACTTTGATCACTGGCTCTCCTGCTTCTCGGGTCTTTGGACTCAAACTGACACTCCACCACCAGCTTTCCTGAGTCTCTAGCTTCCAGACAGCAGATGGGGGGACTTCTCAATTCCATTATCACGTCAGCCAATTCCTCATAATAAATCTACACATACCTATCTCTCTACCCATGCTCCATTTCTCTGGAGAGCCCTCACTGATACGGTTGGGTTTACTAACCTTACTTGTACCCAAGGATTCAGCTACAATTACCATTACCAAAACAGTAAGATTCTTGTTTCTTTCATTTTTTTTTTCTTTTTCTTTTGCAGTTTTGGCTGGGGCTAGGCTTGAACCCACCACCCCCTGTGTACCCTGGTATATGGGGCTGGCACCCTACCCCTTGAGCCACAGGCACTGCTCAAGACTCCTGTTTCTTTATCATAAAAGCAGTCCAACTGGGTTATTCTCATTCAACTCCATGCTGCTCTCCACAGTTGCCTGTTGTGAATTTACCTTTGGCTGGTGTTGCGAGGCCTCAGGATCGCAAGGAGGCATCAAATGGAGAATGTAAACATTTTGCCACTGGGTCCCCCCACACTTGAACATCTCCCACAGTGACAACTGTTGTTAAGACAGCCTCATGGGCTAGGCGCCTATAGCTCAACCGGCTAAGGCGCCAGCCACGTACACCTAAGGTGGCGGGTTCGAATCCCCAGCCCAGACCCGCCAAACAACAATGACGGCTGCAACCAAAAAATAGCCGGGTGCTGTGGCGGGCGCCTGTGGTCCCAGCTACTTGGGAGGCGGAGGCAGGAGACTCGCTTGAGCCCAGGAGTTGGAGGTTGCTGTGAGCTGTAATGCCACGGCACTCTACCCGGGGGGGCAGCTTGAGGCTCTTTCTCAAAAAAAAAAAAAAAAAAAAAGACAGCCTCATGTTTCCCCAGTGGAATTCCCCAGCAACTGAGTATAAACAAAGAAATCAGCCACAGGCTGGGGACATCCAGCATGGGGTGACCGAGGTGGCGAGGGGTGGAGCCCAAGGCTCGGAGGAGAACAGCATTTCCTGCGCTACCTCAAAGACCCCAGCACCTGACAGAAAAGTGCCAGCGTGACAAATATGCAGAGTGCAGTCTCTCACCATCGGAATTACCAAACAAGCTAAAAACAGAAACAGGCACTACATAATCTCTAACCTCAGGGGACGACAGAAACAGAGACTGGCTGTGTCGATCTCATTTCCTCCTTAGGTGCATTCTTATAAACGGGGCCTTTCGTTCTGAATGCCACACTTGGCTTCCGAAATATTGAATTCCACAGTAATTTTACTTCTGCTTTTGATCTTTACTGTTTTTCTCATTTATCCATAAACATGAGCTACTGAAGCGACTTTAAATTAAAAAGCTAAGGTTAGAATCTGAGGCTATCCAGAAAGGACTAAGCCAGTAGGTCCTCACTGAGGTCCTCCTTGGGCTACTGGTGGAAGCCTACAGTCTCAACTACTTGGGAGGCTGAGGCAGGAGGATCGTTTGAACCCAGGAGTTTGAGGTTGCTGTGAGCTAGGCTGATGCCACTGCCCTCTGGCCTGGGCAACAGAATAAGACTTTCTCAAAAAAAAAAAAAAAATTTAATATGTATAGCCTGGGATACTTCCACGTAAGATTATTTGATGATAACTCAAGTCTTGTTTTTGTTTTTTAGCAAGCCCAGGCTGGGCTCGAACCCATCAGCCCTGGTGCATGTGGCCGGCGCCCTAACCGCGGAGCTATGGGTGTCCAGCCAGCCCCATGTCTTGATTTACCTTGCTGCTCCAGTTTAGGAAGAGAGAGTTATACAACACAGGGATTTTTCTGGGTGTGGATGGTACAAGTTCTCATAATGTAGATTTTATAAATGCTCTCATGTTGTCAAAACACTATCTTATAGAAGTGATATGGTTTGGGTGTTGGCCTCTCCAAATTCCAGGTAGAAATTTGATCCTGGTGCTGGAGATGGGGCCTGGTGGGAGGAGTGTGGGCCATGGGGCTGACCCCTCACAAATGGGTCCGTGCCCTCCCCCATTAATGAATATGTGCCAGAGTTGGTTGTTTAAAAAGGCCTGGGACCACCTCCTCCTCCCCCTCCTACCATGTGACAAGCCTGATGCCGTTTCACTTTGATTGGAACCTTCCTGAAACCCCCACCAGAAGCAGATGATGGGGCCCTACTTCTTGTACAGCCTGGAGAACCATGAGCCAAATAAACTTTCTTTTTTTATAAATTGCCCACTCTTAGGTATTGCTTTATGTACATGTTAATTCCTTTAATCATCAGAGCAATGCGACTAAGTGGGTGCTATTCTTTTTTTTTTTTTTTTTGAGACAGAGCCTCAAGCTGTCCCCCTGGGTAGAGTGCTCTGGCATCACAGCTCACAGCAACCTCCAATTCTTGGGCTCAAGCCAGTCTCCTGCCTCTGCCTCCCAAGTAGCTGGGACCACAGGCGCCGGCCACAACGCCTGGCTATTTTTTGGTTGCAGCCATCATTGTTGTTTGGCGGCCTGGGCTGGATTCAAACGCGCCACCTTGGGTGTATGTGGCTGGTGCCTTAGCCACTTGAGCCACAGGCGCCGAGCCATGTGAATCTTTCTAAACGCAGAATATAAATGTCTTAACACAATAACTAAGAAAATGCCATGAAGGCTACGTTAACCAGTTTGGTGAAAATATTTCAAATTGTATATAAAACCAGCACACTGTACCCCATGACCGCATTAATGTACACAGCTATGATTTAAAAAAAAAAATTACAAAACCTGGCATGTTTGCTACACTGATGAAATCGAAGAATCTTCAGCTAAATTCTTTAATGATCTGCTTCAGGTGTTGGGGAAATTCCTTCCGTTCTTTCTTCTTCCGTTCTCTTCACTTTAAGGAAATGGCCACGTGTTGTAACATTGGAAAGGTCAATGGACGAGTAAACTAATCCATTTTATCATGGCCCAGTTAGAAAATGACGGTCAGTTCTGCTACTTCAGCTGGAGCTTTTGGGAAAGAGATACTCTTTCCACGTAATTGGACACTATAAAGAAAGAACCTGTCAAAGAATGAATCACACAAAGAAAACTGGAGGCCAGAAAGCAGAGAGGTAGATTACTAAACACGTGAACATCTCTGCCTGAGATACACCTCTGGTCTTCATGGTTACATGAACCATAAACATCTTTGCTGAAGTCCACTAGAGTGGAGTCCTGTCACTTGTCCTAATGACTCTAGGATTCTATTAGTGAAAAAAATAATAATTAGGCCAAAGATGACTGTTCTTTTCTATTTTCTGCTTTTTCAAAAGCTGCATCCTGTTGGGCATGGGCGGCTCATGCCTGTAATCCCAGCTCTCTGGGAGGCCGAGGCCAGTGGATCGCCTGAGCTCACCAGTTCCAGACCAGCTTGAGCCAGAACAAGACCCCAGCTCTAAAAATAGCTCTGTGGCGACCTGTAGTCCCAGTTTTACAAAGGCAGGGCCCAGGCTCCATGCCCATAGCTCAAGTGATCAGGGCACTAGCCACATATAGTGGAGGTTGGTGGGTTTGAACCCAGCCCGGGCCTGCTAAAAACAACTATAACAAAAAAATAGCTGGGTGTGTGGTGGGTACCTGTGAGTTTGAGGTTGCTGTGAGCTGTGACACTATAGCAGGAAAGTGAGACTGTCTCAAAAAAAAAAAAGGGGGGGGTGGCACCTGAGGGTCAGTGGGTAGGGTGCCGGCCCCATATACTGAGGGTGGCAGGTTCAAACCCAGCCCCAGCCAAATTGCAGTAACAAAAAAAAAAAAATAGCTCGGCGTTGTGGTGGGCACCTGTACTCGGGAGGCTGAGGCAAGAGAATCGCCTAAGCCCAGGAGTTGGAGGTTGCTGTGAGCTGTGACGCCACAGCACTCTACAAAGGGCGATAAAGTGAGACTCTGTCTCTATAAAAAACATCAACAACAAACAAAAAAATAAAAATAAAGGGAGGGCCCCGTTTTGTTTTATTCCTAATGCATATTCTCAATGGTTCCTATAACATCACAGGTGATTGATAAATATTTTCTAATTGAATCCCCCTCTTGGCCCCAGCTTCTGAAATCCCTATCACATGTAGCTATGAGAAGTTCTCTTCACATACAGATACTTAGCATGGGTTTGGGAGTTAGACAGACCTAGGTTTTTTTTTTTTTTTTTTGAGACAGAGCCTCAAGCTATCCCCCTGGGTAGAGTGCCGTGGCATTACAGCTCACAGCAACCTCCAACTCCTGGGCTCAAGCGAGTCTCCTGCCTCCGCCTCCCAAGTAGCTGGGACCACAGGCGCCCGCCACAACGCCCGGCTATTTTTTGGTTCAGCCGTCATTGTTGTTTGGCGGGTCCGGGCTGGGGATTCGAACCTGCCACCTTAGGTGTACGTGGCTGGCGCCTTAGCCGGTTGAGCCACAGGCGCCGAGCCCAGACCTAGGTTTAAAGCATGGGTTTGGGAGTTAGACAGACCTAGGCTCTGCTGTTCACTAAAATATGAATTTCGGGCAATTCATAAATAGTCCAGGTGTCAGTATCCACACCTGCAAAACAGGAGTAATAGTGCACTTCTCAGGGATGTGAAGGATGCAAATGTGTGACGCAGACGTGTGGCACAAAGAGCACCACGATGAGGCACAAGGCGTTAGCTGCTCTTTGCAAATGCAGAGTGTGGCCCATAGGGTGCAACTTCTGAGCTTCTTAGGCTTGATTTTCAGAAAAGTGAAAAGGGGCTGAGCATGGTGGCTGACACCTGTAATCCTAGTACTATGGGAGGCTGAGGTGGGTGGCTGCCTGAGCTCACTGGTTCAAGACCAGCCTGAGCCAGAGCGAGACCCCATCTCTAAAAATAGCCAGGCATTGGGGCGGGCGCCTGTATATGAGGCAAGAGAGTTAAGCCCAAGAGTTGGAGGTTGCTGTGAGCTGTGACGCCACATCACTCTACCAAGGGTGACAAAGTTAGACTCTGTCTCAAAAAAAAAAAGATGCATCCATTTCAAAAAGATCCATCACAAGAAGGAAAGATAAATTGCTATAGATTTCATTCGAAAGACAAAATAAGAGAGAAATAAAGTGAATGAGAAGAAACAAAGAAGTAAATTTGTGTTTTCCATCATTCAGAGAGACACGCGATGGAGCGGGCTGCCTGCTGACCACGTCCCTCACGGGCCCGCCGCCTTCCTTTGTGATAACTACCATTTTGGTCCACGCAGTCTGAGCTCTCACTTGGACTGCTGCCAGAGCCTCCTACAGCCACTCATTCATGCAACAAATGTCTATTAAGCCTCTACTATGTGCCAGCTAGGCACTATTTCAGGTGCCGTGTACCCAGGGGAGAAGAAGGCAGACACTGATCCCTCCCTTGGGAGAAGGGGGAGGTGGGTAAATTCACTCCAGTTGGGCACAGTGCACACTATTGGGGTGAAGGTCACACTTCTGTGTATAACTTTGACTCAATCTGGACAAAAATAAAGTATGTAAACAAACTGTGCACTTTCTCATATTTTGAAATTTAAAACATGTAAAAATAAAGACATAGATACAAAAATTATCACTATTGAGAAAGAAAAGAAAGTGTCTGTTGTTTAAGCAAAAAACAAAACAAAACAAAACAAAACAAAACAAAATTCCCCCAAAAGTCCCTGCCCTGAAGTCTGTACTCTGATCAGGGGAAGTAAACAATAAACACAGCAGACAGAGGGTGATGGGTACTAGAAAGAAGATACAGATGTTACAGCAAAGACTGGAGGGGGCGGGGGAGGGGAGAGAAGGGGAGGGGAGAGAAGGAGAGAGGGAGAGAGCACGAGCTATGCAGGTTTTGGGGGAGAGAGCGTTTCAGGCAGAAGGAAAACAGAGAGCAAGAGTCCTGAGGCAGGCAGGACATGTGGGGCCTGTTCAAGGAGACGGGGATTCTGGAGAGGAGCCAGGAAGGGAGTGGGTAGGAGAAACGAGGTCGGAGAGGCAAGGGGTGGTTGCAGACCACGAGGGGCCCTCATTCTGGAGAGGAGCCAGGAAGGGAGTGGGTAGGAGAAACGAGGTCGGAGAGGCAAGGGGTGGTTGCAGACCACGAGGGGCCCTCAGTTGGCAATGGTAAGGACTCTGCATTTTACTCTAAGAAGGAGGAAGACCAGGGAAGGCAGAGTGGAGACATGATTCTATTTTTAAAAGATTGCTCAGCTATTGTTTTGAAAAAAAAAGTCTCCCTGCTGCCAGTCTGATCCTCTAAAGTCCAATGTCAACAAGATAGGATGAATTTTTTTTTCTTTTTGAGACAGAGTCTCACTCTGTTGCCCTTGGTAGAGCGCTAGGGTGTCACAGCTCACAGCAACTTCCAGCTCTTGGGCTTAGGTGATTCTCTTGCCTCAACCTTCCGAGTTGCTGGGTCTACAAGTGCCCACCACAACCCCCAGCTATTTTTCTTGCAGTTGCCATTGCTGTTTTAGCTGGCTTGGGCCAGTTTGAACCTGTCACCCTCGGTATATGGGGCTGGCGCCCTACCCACTGAGTCACAGGCGCAGCCCAACAGGATGAATTTTTTATTTTATTTATTTTACTTTTTTGAGACAGAGCCTCAAGCTGTCCCCCTGGGTAGAGTACAGTGGCATCACAGCTCACAGCAACCTCCAACTCCTGGGCTCAAGCGAGTCTCCTGCCTCCATCTCCCAAGTAGCTGGGACCACAGGCGCCTGCCACAACGCCCGGCTATTTTTTGGTTATAGCCATCATTGTTGTTTGGCAGGCCTGGGCTGGATTCGAACCCGCCACCTTAGGTGTATGTGGCTGGCGCCTTAGCCACTTGAGCCACAGGTGCCAAGCCAGGATGAATTTTTTAAAACACTGTGGAATAACCCAGCAATCTGCTCCTGGACACTCATACCACCCAAAATAAAACTTATCTCCACACAAATACCTATACATGATTGTTCAGAGCGACTGTATTTGTTCAGCCTAGAACTTGGAACAACCAAAATGTCCTCCACTAAGCGAGTGGTTAGACAACCTGTGGTTCATCCACACCATGGAATATTACTCAAAAGTAAAAAGGAAGAAACTAATGATACGTACACAATGTTGTGGATTGCAAGCTTATTAAACAAAGTGAAAAATCTCAAAAGATCACATATTGCGTGATTCCATTCCCAGGACCATAGTTACAGAGGATGTACTCAATGGGTAACACGGACAAAGGTACCCGGGACCTCTCTGTACTATCTTTGCACCCTCCTATGAATCTATAATTACCTAAAAATAAAAACTTTCTTTTTTTTTTGAGACAGAGCCTCAAGCTGTCACCCTGGGTAGAGTGCCGTGGCATCACAGCTCACAGCAACCTCCAACTCCTGGGCTCAAGCGAGTCTCCTGCCTCCGCCTCCCAAGTAGCTGGGACCACAGGCGCCCACCACAACGCCCGGCTATTTTTTGGTTGCAGCCGTCATTGTTGTTTGGCAGGCCTGGGCTGGATTTGAACCCACCACCTTAGGTGTATGTGGCTGGCGCCTCAGCCACCTGAGCCACAGGCACTGAGCCAAAACGTTTTTTTAAAAAGCATTGTAGGAAAGAAATTGTGTTTCTTTTCTTTTTTCTTTTTTTGTAGAGACAGAGCCTCACTTTGTCACCCTCAGTAGAGTGCCGTGGTGTCACACAGCTCAGAGCATCCTCCAATTCCTGGGCTTAGGTGATTCTCTTACCTCAGCCTCCCAAGCAGCTGGGACTACTACCCCAAAGAAATTGTATTTCAATAGAAAACTACACACAGCCTACACATAGCACACCCTTCTCAGTCATCTGATTCTCTTTTTCTTTGAACTATTTTTACAAGGTCTAAACTCTGAAAGTTTAGATAACTAATAGACACCCAAAATGTCCTATCTGTTAGAGTTTCCCTTTCCTGGACCTGTGCCCCCATGGAAAAACCACTTACACGTTCATTCCTTTATCCCATTCCGATTTGTGGTCTCCTTTGAACACTCCGAGGGCCTTGAGTAAGTTCAATAAAATCTTTAATGTGTGTTCATTTTTCTATCTGTATGAGAGTCACGATTTTACCTTTTCTGAAAATCTTTTAAGACCATAAATCTGGGCCTGTCACTCCCCAGCTTAACTGCCTCTAATACAAGGCTTCCCATTGCATTTGGAATAAATCCCAAGCTTTCTCCTGATGGACACCACCCTGCACAGCCCAGCCCCAGCCTACCTCTGGGGCCTCATCTCCCACCCTGCCCCCGGCCAGGGCACTGTGCCTACCAGCCATCTCTGTGCGACTGCCACACCACAGCAGGTGTGGTCTCGCACCTGTTGTGCTCCTGTCCTCATGGATGGCTTTTTCTCATGAGTGAACTCTTAGCTCAACTGTTCCACCTCAGAGGGGTAGAACAGGCCTTCCTAGCTACTCTAACAAAAGTGAACACTCCCACCCTCGTTTTTTCATCATAGGCATTTCTATCTGGAAATTTTTTTTAGGAAATATTTTTGGTAGTTACTAGTTTATTTGTTTATCTGCTCCCTCTACCAATCCCATAATGGCAGAACTTCGTAATCAGATTTGCTGTATATCCTCAGGGCTGGGCACATAGTAGGCACTCAATAAATATTTGCTGAATAAATACCTGGTGAATGAAGTGTCTGGAGGCAGCAAGATCTCCATCACTGGTGGTGTTTAAGACAGGCTTGTACAAACACTTGACAGGTTTGTCAAAAGCTACAGTCACAGGCTTAGTCACAAGAATAAAAGATGGCCAGGAGCCGGGCTTGCTCACGTGTTTACGATTCTCTGGCCCCTGCACCTGTTTTTGCTATGCGATGGGAAAAGCAAAGGAATATTCCTCACTCATTTTCCACCAAATGATAGTATGCACACTCCTGCTGCAGTATCATCTCAACATTAAAATGTTGAAGCTAATCAGACATTTAATTTCAAAGTGGAAGGTCATTATCTTGTCACAAAATTTTATTCCAATTACTTTTTTTTTTCTATTATACGAAATGAATTAAAAGTAGCACAAAACATTGGGAGATCAAACAGTCAATCAGAAGCTCATTAAATATCATTGAAATTGGTGCAATAAAAAGCATTTCCCATGGTGGAGTTATTATTTAAAAGCTACATTCTGGATGGCTCAAGGAATTGACACGCTGCCAATCAAAAAAATCA
This sequence comes from Otolemur garnettii, assembly GCF_000181295.1. Lineage (NCBI taxonomy): Eukaryota > Metazoa > Chordata > Mammalia > Primates > Galagidae > Otolemur > Otolemur garnettii. The sequence continues at coordinate 3,138,244 of NW_003852576.1, read as the reverse complement.
CCCTGTCCAAAAATAGCCATTTGGATTTTAAAAGTTTACCTTTTTTTTTTGAGATAAGAGTAAATGGCTAAAAAGATTTATTTATTTATTTATTTATTTATTTATTTATTTATTTATTTTTTGAGACAGAGCCTCAAGCTGTCCCCCTGGGTAGAGTGCCATGGCATTACAGCTCATAGCAACCTCCAACTCCTGGGCTCAAGCGAGTCTCCTG
>NW_003852576.1:3133752-3137161 GCF_000181295.1 Otolemur garnettii | reverse complement strand
AAGAGTTTGAGGTTGCTGTGAGCTGTGATGCCACTGCACTCTACCCAGGGTGACAGAGTGAGACTGTCTCAAAACAACAACAATAACAACAACAAAGAATAGAAGTATTGTTCCTGGCCTCTTAAGACATTTCTTAAGGCGTTTAAATGGTGAGGATGGTATAAATAAAAAATACATAAGCAGAAAAGAAAGCCACCAGGTACAGGGCATTACTTCCTCAGTAGAAGAACTGAAGGATTTCTCCCCTCCAGAATTCCCACACCACCATCACCCCAATTTCTTTTCAAAAGCCAGGACTTGTTGGTAAATTATCTGGGAGTAAAGTGGGTGGGAAACATTTCAATGCAAAATTCAGAACTGCTTTATAGAAAGGAAAGTGTGGGGAGCTTTGTTATCATTTATTTCCTCCAGTATATCATTCAATTCCAGCTGTCTCATGTCTCAGAAGTAGCTCCCCCATTTCTCACTTACGTGCCTAAGAAACATCTCCCTGGCATCTCATTCTCTCTCTCTGTCTTTCTCCAGCATTTCATTATTTCTTAACTGTCCCTCTCGTGCTTGTCTCCCTTTTTCCTAGTGATCCACGTGTACTCATTTAGCAGTTTTCAGAAGCCAGGGAGAAACGTTGCAAATAATGTTAAATATGATTAATATCTTGAATTCCTTGAAATATGACATGCATGAGTTACAATGAAACCTCTTTTATTTCCCCATGAAATGCTTTTGCATAATGAGAAAGAAAATGTCCTCTATGCCCTAATCAGCCCTGACAGTTCCTGGACTCCCAAATACTTTTATTTATGGCATTATTTATTTCATCTCTAATAAATGGACTGGGAGGGGGACATAGCACCATCTGAGGAGGCTGCAGGAGAGAGGGAGACAATCTAGGATGGAGGAGCTCAGAAGCTGAACCAGCAAAGGAAGCAGAGGAAGAGTCCAAAAAAGGGAGATCTGAGAAGGAGAGGCCCAAACCCTGAACCCCCAGAAGAATAAAATGGCTCACTTCCTGGGCAGTGCCTATGGCTCAAAAGGGTAGGGAGCTGCTCCCACATGCCGGAGGTGGCAGGTTCAAACCCAGCCCCGGACAAAAAAAAAAAAAACCAAAAAAAAAAAAAAAAGAAGGCTCACTTCCTGAAGACCAGAAGGGAAACTCTGAAAAAGAAGCAAACTTCAGAGAGACGGGTTTGCTAGAACAATGATCTCCCAGAGCTCTGACCAGGAGAATGAAGAATGGAGGCTAGAAACCCAGTCTGGAAACCACTATACTGGTATTGGTACTGGCTTAGAGGAGGCACGATTTGAAATAAACAGGAATAGACCTTCTGCTACAAAGTGTCTAGGAAAGGCCAGGACATCTGTACCCTGAACCAAACCACTGAGATCTTCTCTCATTCAAACAACTGCTGAAACTGCTCTGCTTCCCAGAGACCCTTGCCTGGTGGCACCAGTTGCAGTGAGTAGGGATTGGGCAGTGCAGAGGTCTCAGGTTAACTTGGTCCTGCAAATGCAAATATGTATACAGTTGACCCTCCATAGCTGACCACCACCCTACATTGACCATTGCCTTAATTGACCTAATACTCATAGACCAGACATGCACCACATGTACATATCAGTAGAGTAGGCCTGGTTCCTTGTGTTGACCACCTCTGTATGTTGACCAGTTACAGTCCCTTGGGTGATCAATTTACAGAGGTTCTACTGTACATAAAAAGGCATTTTGGGGGTGGCACCTGTGGCTCAAAGGAGTATGGCACCAGCCCCAAATACTGGAGGTGGTGGTTTCAAACCCAGCCCCGACCAAAAACTGGAAAAAATAAATAAATAAAAAAGCATTTTTTTTTTTGAGACAGAGCCTCAAGCTATCCCCCTGGGTAGAGTACCGTGGCATCAAAGCTGACAGCAACCTCCAACTCCTGGGCTCAAGCGAGTCTCCTGCCTCTGTCTCCCAAGTAGCTGGGACCACCGGCGCCTGCCACAGTGCCCAGCTATTTTTTGGTTGCAGCCATCATAGTTGTTCTTTTGGCGGGCCCAGGCTGGATTTGAACCTGCCACCTTAGGTGTATGTGGCTGGCGCCTTAGCAGTTGAGCCTAAAAAGGCATTTTTGAAAGAAATCACCATCCATCAGCAGCGCCTGTGGCTCAAAAGAGTAGGACGCTGGCTCCATATGCTGGAGGTGGTGGGTTCAAACCCAGCCCTGGCCAAAAAAAAGGAACCGCCATTCTAAATGGAGGTGGCCAGGTCATATTCCCCTCTCAACTGCACTGAGCCCAGCTGCTATGGGAAGTGAGGACATGAAATGAAATGACCTGGATGCATCAGCGCAACCCAGCCATACTCCTGAGTGTTGGAATAATTCCCTTCCACCTCACAAAGCCTGTTTTCTCATCTGTACAACAGTGGGTAATGATGGTGTCAAGCAGTTCCTGGGGGCTCCTGTGGGGAACAGATGAAATAATGTAGAAGTTCCAAGTCCTGTGGGCGTTTATGTTCAGCATGACCTCACAGGCCACAAGCTCAGAGCCAAACCCCAGGGTCACACAAACACCCTCAGGTTCAAGAGGTTCTTTTTAGAGGGTTGGGGAAGCAATTCCCCATTGGTAGAAAAACTTGTAATGCGTGCACTCTAGCGACCCTGTCTCAACTCCTACCACTCCTCTGTGCAACACTGGGAGTTTGGGGTCCTGCAGGGAGGGGGGGACTCCCAGGAGCTCGTCTCTGAAGCTGGCCCCCACCTGCAGCAGAAGCCTCCAGTCCACATTTGGGGCTCCAAATACTTGCCCTGGCCAGAAGCCGGATCCCCACCTTTTTCACCTGTTACCAGAGCGCCCTCCAGGGCCTAGCTCTCTTCGTCCCTCCCCCCCGCCGGAGGCATAGACCCGGCGGGCCGACCCCGCGGGCGGTGGTGGCGCCAGGCCCCGCCCCCGCCCCCATTATCATTAGCAGATATTACCCTAAACACTTGCTCTTTACCTCCTTTCTCCCTCCAGGCATTGGCGAGGCGGCCTGTCAATCAGTGCTCGGGCGGCAGCCCCCCGCGCGGGGGCTCGGAGATGCCAGCCTTAGCGACAGGCGGCGGTGGCGGCGGCCAAGGCACAGACACACACCCTCCCACAGGCGCGCACGGGGACCAAGCCGGCGGGCAGGCGGCTGAGGCACCCTCGGAGCCCGGCGCCCAGCGAGGAGAGGACGTGCCCCGGGAGACTGGCCCCGAGGCGCCGGATGGAGGAGGAGATGCAGCCGGCGGAGGAGGGGCCCAGCGTCCCCAAAATCTACAAGCAGCGCAGCCCCTACAGCGTGCTCAAGACGTTCCCCAGCAAGAGACCGACGCTGGCCAAGCGCTACGAGAGACCCACCCTGGTGGAGCTGCCGCACGTGCGGGCGCCCCCGCCGCCCCCGCCGCCC
>NW_003852576.1:3128238-3133364 GCF_000181295.1 Otolemur garnettii | reverse complement strand
GGCGGCCGCGGGCAGCAGCAGCAGCAGCAGTAGCGACGGCGCCAGCCTGGAGCTCAGCGCAGGTACCAACTCTTGGGCTCAACTTTCCTTCCCGCCACTGCCGGGGGGAGGGGCAGGGCACCCGGAAAGTAGAAGCCGGGGGCCGCCGCCACTCTACCCCGCACAGCCAGCGGGAGAGTGGGGGTGTCTGAGAGCACCCAGAGAAGCCCGCGCCCCACGCGCGGACAGCAACTTTAGACGATCCCCTCGCCGCCGCGTCCCGGCCTCCGACGGCGCGCGCGCCTAACAGGTGGCTCCGCGGCGCGGACTCGGCGTCCGGGAAGCTGGCGGGGGCTGAACCGCGGCAGTGGTCGCCCGAGCGAGGGTCGGGGATCGGGACCAACCCTTAGGGTGACAGTGGCAGTCGCTCGGGAGAACCTGGAGCTGCTGAAGCGCCTCTGCGGTTCCACCTCCTTTCACCCTTGGCTGCATCACTCTTCCTTCCACTTCTTACCTTTCTCTTCCCTCTTTCCCCTATTTGTTTTTCCTTCTTCCTGCTCCTTTGCCTGGTCCTCTTCACCTCCTTGATGCACTCAGGCTGTCACGGACCACGCCGTTGGCTTTCGGCGTCCCTGTTTCTCTCTCTTCTCTGTGCGCTTGTGATCCTTGTGCGCGCGCTGTCTCTGTGGTTCTCTACCCTTTCCCCACACACCCCATCGTCCCAGCTGGTGGGCGCACAACACCAGTCTCTGCGCCACGCCGTGGGACTGGCATTCGCCCCAGTAATCTTCAGGCTGGGATAGGTACATCCGACCCCCTCCCCTTAACTCCTAGAGCCGGGGACACTCGGGGCCCCACCTCCCACGTAGTCACCTTCCCCTGGCCCGGTCCATGGGATACTGGCTATTAACCCGCGGCAGGGTGGTGTCCCTCGCGTTCATCTCCTCGGGAACCCTGTCTAAATGCCTTGTGGGGAACACTTTCCCAAGGGTCGAGACTCCCCTCCCTTAACCTGAGTCTGCAGTATCCCTTCCCTTATTCCCCCTCCGCCCATTGTCCAACTCGCTGTGCGCCTGCAGTGAGGGAGATGGACTGGTGGAGAGGTCACAGTCTGGGGCCTGTGCCCAAGGACGCTCTGCACTTCTCCAGGGCACAGCCACGTTTATCGGTTCATTAGAACTAAAAGTTCCTGTTCGGTCTTTTATGGCACTTTGGAGCCCCCCTCACCCCCCACCAATACCAATGCTACATATTAGTGAATCTAAGACTTTTTTCCCCCCAAGGAAAATAGGAGGGCATTTCTGTAAATGAGTTACAGATACCTCTGCTAATATGCTGTTGTTTGTCAATATTTTAACACGAAGGATTGATTTTTGAGAAAGAAAATCTAATCACAGGTTATGGTGAGGACTTGGTGTGTTGCATCCCTCACTGATCTGCAGATGCTTGAAGGATTTGAGTGGTGGTCTCCCGTGGGCGTCTGTATCGCTTGTGGGGTGCATTTTTCCAGCTGTTCCTGGCCCAGTATTCCATGGTGTTTTCATATTCTCTGTTATGCTGCTCAGCCTCTTCGTTTTCTTCCTTAGCGTTCTTCTGTTTTTGAACTTCTGTTCTTTCTGGGCTCAGGGTCTTATTTTCTCCTGAACTCCTTGTTGGCCCCAGTGTTAGCTTTCTGGTTTATGTTGATTTCCAGCCATTTGGGTCCCTTCTGCGTTTTCTATATTTCGCTTACTCCTTTGCATAACCTCAGTTCTAGCATGTCCTCTGGGGTTTTCTCCTTTCTCTCCATCTGCCCAGGGCCGTCTTTCACCTCTTGCTTCCTCCTTTCAGGCTTGCTGACTGTCTTTTGATCTTCTACTTCCCTTTAGGCACTGTAAATCGGCACCCTCAAATTTCCGTTTTCACCCACAGTTTTATCCTGCCTGGTATTGTTTCTTTTTTATCTGCACCACTTTCTTGTTTATCCTTCCCTACCCTGGCGGCTCTCTGCAAGCTTTCATTCATGGGAAGGTTTCCACCCCACCCCCCCCTTTTTCTATGTTCTCTTTCAATGTTTCTTTTACATCCTGTTTATTTTGTCTCTGTTCCCAGGTGGAAACTTCCATCATTGACTCTAAGGGACCAAAAGGGGGCTTTTTGATACCCTTCAAACTTCCCTTTATTTGTTTTTATTTTCAAGGTTTTTTGTTGTTGTTAAGAAAGAGTGGTGAGCTGGGTAGCACTGAGGCTGGATGCCTAGTGCTTGCTGGAGAGATGGGAAAGAATTAGCTAGTAGGTTTCTACCACGCAGAAGGGAAAATAGTACAGGGGGTGGGGGGGAGGTAAAGGCCATAGAACGAGACATCTTGAATTGTGGTCAGTAATATTAATCACTGATGGACAAAGCCATCTCTTAACAGGCACAGTCATGTGAGTGGCCATCAGAGGGACAGCCATCTGAAGAGCTGATTGGTTCTTTGAGAAACTAGTGGTTCCACTTTGAACCAATGAGCATGTGTGCACAGACCCATGGCTATTTAAGCATACTGGGTGGGGTTGGGTGGGGGTGGCACACTGCTTGTTGCACTCTCACAGAAGTATAATTGCAGTGTCTCAGGCCACCTGGTAAACTAATAATAGTCAAAACATGGCTGTGATGAAACTGAGGACAGAGGAGACTTCACTGAGTGTCCAGAGTAAATGCAGTGAAAAGATGAAAGGATTGAAGTGAGTCTTATTTGCCATTAAGGCCATAAACTCCCGAGAAGAGAAGTATATGATTAAAAATAGATTTTTTTTCAGCATTCTTCTAAAATCTCATGAAGAGTATAATTTTCCTTAAAAGGGGTAATACACCACGGTTTTAAAAGCATATTTTTCCTCTGTGGGAGGCTTAGAGTTAAAACCCACGTAGATCTTGATATGCAGCCTAAATTTGGCATCAGGAAATGGGAAATTGCATCTTTAAGCAGAGTACAATCAAAAATGAATTACAATAAATCCTATATAATTGCATAGGTCATTCTCTTTAATGAGATTTTATTAACCTGACTGTCAAGCTTTTGAGTCAGGCAGATATTTTATCTTCTTCAACTGATAAAAGTGTCAGCTATAAACCACCATATAAATATTCATAAATCTACACATCTGTGGCAGCCTATCAGCATCATTCTTTTGGACATTAAAAGCATTCTAATTACTTTCTGTCTAGCAGAGCTGAAATGCTGCCTGTTATAGTATGTGCTTGGCAGGCGTGATTGCTTTTGTTTGCCATCACAAATAGCAGCATCCTATTTTATATACCGATGGTCCAGAAAATATTCAGGGATTGACTGAGCAGGATGAATATTAGGAAGCACCATCTGGTTTTGATAGCACCGAGTATATTAACTCATCTGTTAATTTTTGACACATCATTGATTTATTTATTTAGAAAAATTGCATCCTGTTTGGCCGTGTTGATGTTTGCCATTATGAAAAAAAAAATTGGATGGCATTTTTTTAAAACACATAGTTCACTGATGCAAGACAAGGGTGATGCTTTCAAAGATGCTTTCATTTTCTAAGTCCTATATTCTGTGTCACGAAGTCCTCTTAAGAAGTTAATGTTTTAAGGAAATCATGTATGTTGAACAAGTTAGAAATCCTTTGGTAGCTATAATATATGGCTCTAGGATAGTAGGTCACTAAGAAAAATTTCTATTTCTGCATTTTTAATATTAATATATTTCACCCTTCGCTGGGCTAAAATCAAAAGGTTACCACTAATCTTGACTACTGTGATCTCCTTCATAGAAACAGAATTCTCTTGGGGATCTCTGTGATGGGCAAATTCCATTCAAGGCTTTACTTACAAAGAAGAGCAGTAAGTAGGGAGGCTATGTTTGATTGCCTACTTCCCATCCCTCCTCTTATTCACTTATCAGATTAGGGATGGATTAAACCACTTAAATTTAGAAGAATTTCAAGAAATGAATTTTTTAATTAAAAAAATAATCATGGGTTTAGATTCTGGAATCAGACTGGGCACGATTTGCAGCGTGATGTTCTCTCCCAAGAGACTGCACGATAAAGCAAAATAAATTAGAGAGAAATGGTCATTTTAGAATGCTTTGTGATTGTGATTTATTAACAGTTGGTGGTGTTTAATTTCAGAGAAGTTAGGAATAAAGTAGATGGTTTTAAAGCCCATTTGTAAACTGTTGACTCTGTATTTCCCTCCATCACTTGAGTGATAACGAAATCTGTGATAACTAAAAAAAAAAAAATGCATGTTTGCACTTTGCTCAGTTAAGAATCCTGGATCAATAGCCTTTCAACTGTGTTCATATGGAAACAGAACTTTTCTCCATTTCTTGGTGATAATGGGGATCACACAATACTTGTGTTTCTAATTATATTCTGTCTAGAAAGCTAAAGTATTGCTGGCTGCAATATGTATTAAGAGGAAAGATGGGGTGCTTTCCACCAAGGGTCATGGTGGTGTTTTTTTGTCACACTCTTCTGTGTATCAGTGTTAAAATACTACTCAAATATTTCAAGATATTGAAAAGAGAAAAAAATTCAACTTTGAGGGTTAACAGTTGCTATTTTTGTATATATCAATTCTGAGAGCAAACTCAGGATGAAGCATTTTTTAAAAACTGCAGGCAAGAACTATTCTATGATTGTAGCTGTTTTCTCATACTCTGAGTGCACTTTAATAGATTATCTTCATAATGTAGTATATTACATAATGATTTTTTCTCAGCATGTTACGAGTTTATCCTTCAATTAAGAAAACAAATCACACTTGTCCGTAAGTCAGATTTTTTCCCCCTTAAAAATCTATGCTTTAATGTGATTTATCAACATGATTAAAATTACCGAGTGTATTGTAGGACATTGAGCAAATCTGTCGCAGCAGTTCTTTCCAGGCAGTTCCGTGTTCGCCTTTCCTTTCCTACTTTGTCCCTTCACCAAGGTTATATTAAAGGTGCATAGGCTGCAAGCCAGTTGGGACTGTGCTGGTTAAAATGCAAACAGTAAATACAAGTCCAGGTCTAGAATGGGATTATAGGATTAAAATGAATGAAAACTGCTGTTGTGCTAGAATCGAAAATTCCCAATCAATGTCATCCTTTGATTTTACTAATAAAAGAACAAAAACCAAGAAGAGGAAAAATGAG
>NW_003852576.1:3122077-3128075 GCF_000181295.1 Otolemur garnettii | reverse complement strand
TCATAGCAACCTCAAACTCTTGGGCTCAAGTGATTCTCCTGCCTCAGCCTCCCAAATAGCTGGGACTACAGGCACCCACTACAATGCCCGGGTTTTTTTTTGTTGTTGCAGTTGTCATTGTTGTTCAGATGACCCAAGCTGGGTTTGAACCTGCCACCTTTGGTGTATGTGGTGGCGTTGTAACCACTGTGCTACAGGTGCCTAGCCGAGACTACAACATTGTAAAACTCCTGTTTGTATGGTTCCACTGTTTACTTTCTTGTTTGATTTTGGTCACTGTAGAGAAGTGATACCCCCAAATATTTGTGTGACTCAGAACAAGAGTCAAATATTTCAATATTAAATGTAGGCTTACCTTGTATATCAAATAATTAAAAAGGATAAATCAAGCTAACAGATTGTCAAATGAGACAGGTTTCATCCACCTACCCTGACACATGCACCTTTGTAACGAACAGGTTGACTTTGGGATTTACAGCCAACCCACAAAGCCTACCCCTCGCTTCATCTTCCACCAGGAGGGTCTCACATGCCCACGTGTGGGTGCTCCCATCCATCCAGACCTCCAGGCTTGGCACCACAGTCTGTCTTTGGGTTGGTGGCTCTGGGAAGAGACCAGCATGAGTCCTCCAAGCAGACCGAGGAGATAATTCCTGGATTGTGGGTCCCTCACTTCTGGGGAGAGGATGGGCTGTGGTGGGTTTAGGGAGAGGTCCCAGAGCACGGTCATCTGAGGCCAGTCCTGCTCTTCTGGGTGGTCTTGCCATCCCCTACTCAGTCAAGTAAGTTTGCAAATGCTGTCTAATCCGAGATCCTCTGTGTATTTGCACGAGTCCCTGCCATTTGCTCAGTGACTGTTTCTCTGGGCGCCATGCTGGCCTCACAGTCCAGTGTAGTCCATGGTCCCCTCCCGGGTAGAAAAATGTGGCCTCTGTGTATTAATCTGAAGTTTTCAGAGGCATTTGGGAGTAGTAGCATTTTAGAGATTTGGGAAATGCGAGGGATGCTTCTTCCCTGCCAGTGCAGGGCTTTGCATGTTTTTATCTGACTGGAAAAGTATGCTTTGCTCCCTCTCCCCTCCCTGTCTAGTTACTTCCTGAAAGAACAGTCAGGAGAAGGAACACGGTATCTGTGTTGGCCCATTGTCCCCGTGAGCACTTCACCATTTTTTATCTTAAAAGTTGCTTTTGTCTCCAGAAAAAAAAAAGTAAAATGGTCAGCAAGTAGCTAGTTACATTAGTTATCTGGCATCTAAAATCGCCCGTGTTTTGTTTGTTGCCATTATTATGGCTGGGGGAGGGCAGGAATAAGAGGCATCCTCATACCACTGTGTAAGCCCTAGAAGATTCTTCTCTCTGTTTGTAACTAGCCATGCTGGGTGGCAGTCGGGAAAGGAGAAAATCTGCAGGCGTCGTTTACCTTTAGGGCGAATTTTCAAGACCCCTTACCCTGACACCATTAAATCACATTTTCACAATTTGGGGGCTATTTTTTTCCTCCTTTGTTTTTGCAGTGAGTTGATTGCTTTCTGTTTGCTCTTTGTTTTTCACCACTTGACAATTAAGGTGCTTTAGAATTCGTGTGTGGGGGGTGGTGCTGAGAGGTGCCCACACGGTGCCACTTTAGGAGGCCTGACAGTCTAATGAAGAGGTCCTGAGAAGAGGCACATCTGATTCTTAAATGAAACTGATCAAGGTCAGCCCTAAACATTGGCCTTGACAAGGAATCCAAGTTAGTAGGTAAATTAAAGGCTCGTGCACGCAGATGTTAGATGTGTTTTGTGCTCCTCCGTTGCCCATAGGCCCACTCTTTGTTTTACATTAGATTTCTAGTGAGCTCTTCAGAAAGACTTATCTTTCTCCTCCAGTTTGCATCTGGGAGCTTTGTACTCTCAGCGGGGATTGTATCAGCTGATTAATAGCAAGGGCGTAAGGGCACTCCAGAAATAGAAGTAATGATTGCTTTAAGCCCTCCTATCAATGAGGAATTGAGTCTGCTGTGGCTGGCTCAATTCATTAGAGCAAAGATATTAATGAAACCAAAGGTGTGAGCTCGGACCTGTGCGAGCCAGTGAATGCCATAGAGGGAGAGATGTCTGTATGGTGCCCAGGGCTGCAGCCCAGCCGTTTCCTAGAGTGAGGGGCCGGGGGGGACTCATCAGGCAGCCCACCAGTTGCAGAACAGCAGGAAGCCATGTGTTCTATTAATAGTGGAGTCACTGTGTCATCTTGGCTTATGACAGGGAGTAGAAATACGTATTTTTAACATGTTTGAATGTTGAACTCCAAATTGAGGCCCTTACTTATCTCTCACCTTTGGCTGTGGGTCACTGATGTGTCCTTTTGTTTGTTTCAGAGAGTCGTATGATCTTGGATGCCTTTGCCCAGCAGTGCAGTCGAGTTCTCAGCCTCTTGAATTGCGGAGGAAAACTTCTGGACTCCAACCATTCCCAGTCCATGATTTCTTGCGTAAAGCAGGAAGGCTCAAGTTACAATGACAGGCAGGAACAGTGTCACCTTGGGAAAGGGGTCCACAGTCAGACCTTAGACGGTGTAGACGTAGAGACTCAGTACATACAAAGGAAACAACAGACCTCGGCCTTTTTGAGGGTTTTCACTGACTCGCTACAAAATTACCTGCTCTCGGGGAGCTTTCCCACTCCAAACACCTCCTCAGTCAGTGAGTATGGCCACCTGGCCGACGTGGATCCTCTGTCAACCTCCCCTGTGCATACACTCGGTGGTTGGACCTCCCCAGCAACATCTGAATCCCACGGCCACCCGTCCTCATCTACACTGCCGGAGGAGGAGGAGGAGGAGGAAGAGGAAGGCTACTGTCCTCGATGCCAAGAGCTGGAGCAGGAGGTTATTTCACTACAGCAAGAAAATGAAGAGCTCAGGAGGAAACTGGAGAGCATCCCAGGTATCGTGCCATCCTACTTGCAAAACGCTCCTTTCTGTTGTCTTTCTGTCTGTCTGTACGCGTGTGTGCATATATTTACATGCATAATTTTTTTTTTTAGGCAGCCATGTAGAAAAATTGGAAAGACAGGTATGCACAGAAGTCCTTAGCCTGTCTGAGGCTAAATAAATTTCAGGATGAGCTATTAGCCTGCCCTGCTTCAGCTATAGTGTTCTTAGGTAGCTCTGGAGACTAGAGTTCCATCAAAAGATGTCTTTATCATTATAAAAGTAATTCCTAGATGTGGTACATTGACATTGAATGAGATCAAGTGATAGGAGCTTGAGTTTCTTTCAGAAAGTGGTCTTATTCCTTTAAAGTGGCTTTTGTATTTCTAAAACTTTGATGTATGTATTTTGTTGGTCAGGGATAGAAATTAGAATGAAATGATATTTCAGAGGCAGGACTCAAGTAGCACTGAACTAGGTGAACAAAAGGGATGGTCTCTTCTGTTCCATTAATTTCCCTGACCTTGGCCATGCACAGTGGCTCACGCCTGTAATCCTAGCACTCTGAGAGGCCGAGGTGGGTGGCGTACTTGAGCTCATGAGTTTGTGACTAGCCTGAGCAAAAAAGCATCATCTCTACTAAAAATAGAAAAACTGAGGCCAGAGGATCACTTGAGCCTGAGTTGGAGGTTGCTGTGAGCTATAATGCCAGAGCACTTAGCCAGGGCAACAGCTTGAGAGTGTCTCAAAAAAGAAAACATTGCCCTTGGTAAGTTTCAGCAGGCATAGCCTTTTTTATTTTTTTTGGAGACAGAGCCTCAAGCTGTTGCCCTGCATAGAGTGCTGTTGCATCACAGCTCACAGCAACCTCCAACTCCTGGGCTCAAGCGAATCTCCTGCCTCTGCCTCCCATGTAGCTGGGACTACAGGTGCCCGCCACAACACCAGCTATTTTTTGTTTGCAACCGTCATTGTTTGGCGGGCAGGGCTGGATTCGAACTTGCTAACTCAGGTGTATGTGGCTGGTGTGTTAGCTGCTTGAGCCACAGGTGCTGACCCTTTTTTTTTTTTTGAAGTTTTTGGCTGGGGCTGGGTTCAAACCCACCACCTCTGGTATGGGGGCCGGCGCCCTACTTCTTGAGCCACAGGTGCCGCCCATAGCCTCTTTTTAATGTGCAAATTCCCCTTAAAACTTATTAAGAACCTATAAAGTAAACCTAGTAGGTCAAAGACCAGTAATAAAGCTGGCCCCAAACTATTGTGTCCCTGGCTAAAGAAGAGATATTTCCTGCCTCTTAGATAACCCTAGATTTTGAGAGCAGTCGAGGCATCTTTATTTTATTTATTTATATATTTTTTGAGACAGAGACTCAAGCTATCCCCCTGGGTAGAGTGCTGTGGTATCACAGCTCACAGCAACCTCCAACTCCTGGGCTTAAGCGAGTCTCCTGCCTCCGCCTCCCAAGTAGCTGGGACTACAGGCGCCCGCCACAACGCCTGGCTATTTTTTTGTTGCAGCCATCATTGTTGTTTGGCGGCCCAGGCTGGATTCGAACCCGTCACCTTAGGTGTATGTAGCTGGCGCCTTAGCCACTTGAGCCATAGGTGCCAAGCCAGTCAAGGCATCTTTATAGCGAGACTTTCTCTGGGTTGCAAAGTTGTTTTTTTTTCTACTTCCTGGAAAAACACTGATTTCACTTTTTTATCTTTGAATTCACCCAAACATCCACTTTTCACACTGTTAGCTGTGTATTTTGAGTGGGGGAAGATGTTAGTTTTGGACACTGATTTGAAGAAAAGTACAGTGAGGGGCACACTGGTTTTGCATGCAATAAGAGTATTTTCCCACGTAGTAATGGTCCTAAGTGGCAGTAGATTTTCCTTAAGCAAGCAGGGTCCCTCTCAGTGGTTTCAGTAGGCTCCCATTGTTCTAAAGGTCAGTCCATTACCATGGAAGGACCTGGGGCTTTCCTGGCAGAATCTAACCTTACAGGCCAGGTGTGGTGGCTCATGCTTGGAATCCTAGCACTCTGGGAGGCTGGGGCAGGTGGATCACCTGAACTCAGGAGTTCAAAACCAGCCTGAATAAGAGCAAAACCTCATCTCTACAAAAATAGAAAAACTAGGCAGGCATAGTGGCAGGTCCCTATAGTCCCAACTACTCAGGAGGCTGAGGCAAGAGGATCACTTGAGCCCAAGAGTTTGAGGTTGCTGTGAGCTATGACACCACGATACTCTACCCAGGACACAGTGAGGCTCTGTGTCAACAAAAAAAAGGAAAAAGATGCAAAAGACAGTTGCATCAGGAATGTGAAGGGCTGTGAGAGTATTACTATTATTTTTTTCTTTTTTTGAGACAGAGTCTCACTGTGTTGCCCTCGGTAGAGTGCTGTGGTGTCACAGTTCACAGCAACCTCCAACTCTTGGGCTTAAGCGATTCTCTTGCCTCAGCCTCCGAAGTAGCTGGGACTATAGGCACCCACCACAACACCTGGCTATTTTTTGTTGCAGTTGCCACTGCTGTTTTAGATGGCCAGGACTGAGTTTGAACCCAGCACCCTCAGTATATGGGCGTAGCGCCCCACCTGCTGAGCCACAGGTGCCGCCCAAGATAATAATAATTATTATTATTTTCTGAGACAGTCTCACTATGTTGCCGTCAGTAGAGTGCTAGAGTGTCACAGCTCACAGCAACCTCCAACTCTTGGGCTTAGGTGATTCAAAGTCTGAGAGATGATTAAGGGAAGGAAAATCATGGGCAGAACTTCTCAGCGGAGAGTCAGATCAGAGTAGTCACATTTATTTGGAAAGCCACCGGTGGCCAACGCTTAAGTTAAAAGAACTTGTAAAGGATAGTAGATATAAGTAGTATATTTCATCTAATCTGAGATGTCAATGAAGGTAAAACTTGCCAATCTTTAAGTTCCACTAAGAGGAAATCACAATTGCCCCATTATCTTATCCATAAACACACAGATATTAAAATATGAAAAACTGGCTCAGCGCCTGTGGCTCAAGCAGCTAAGGCACCAGCCTCATACACCTAAGGTGGTGGGTTCAAATCTAGCCCAGGCCCTCCAAACAACAAC
>NW_003852576.1:3120315-3121316 GCF_000181295.1 Otolemur garnettii | reverse complement strand
GCTATAGGCGCCGAGCCATAAGTTTCATTTTTTAAATTTGAAGTATACAACATGGTGTAGGATATATATAGATAGTTAAAAGTTTCTAGAGTGAAGCTAATGGATACACGGATGTGTGGATATGGTATGGACATATCAATTAGCTTCACTCTAATAACCTTTTTACTATCTGTTTTTATAACAGGAGTAGCTAAAAATGTACTCCTTGAAGTCTGCACCTAACACAGTATAGTTTTATTAGCTAGAACCCTTACGGTGAACCTGAGATCTTGTTTATCCTACATACTTGCTGTTTCGCATCCTCTGACTCAAATCTGTGTCTCCCCATATCCATTCCCACCACCCTGCTGGGCGCTGGTTTGTTTTCTGTCTCTGTATATATTTGATTTTTTTATGATTCTTTTTCTCTTTTCTGTGTCTGGCTTATTTGACTTAACATAATGTCCTCCAGGCTCATGCATGGGTGTCCATGGCGAGATCTCATTCTTCTTTAGGGCTGACTAACACTCCATTGGATATACAAATACATTGCAGTTTCTCTATTCATTTGCCCGCTGATGGACACTTAGGTTGTTTCCACATCTTGGCTGTTTTGAAATCATACTGCAGTGAAAATAGAAGTGCAGGTAATCTTTATGGGGTACTGATTTTATTTCCTTTGGGTATGTACCCAAAAGGAGAATAGCTCATATAGTAGTTCTAGTTTTCTTTTCTTTTCTTTTCTTGTTTATTTTTCTTACTTACACATGTGTTTATTAGGTTTCCACGTTTGCCTTCACAGAATTAAAAAGGCTAAATTTAATGACAATAACAATATTTAACGTAAGGACTGAGAACAAAAACCTCATAAGGAACAAATGAAGATAAATATATTCAGAAAAGGAATCAGACTATTGCTGCAATGAAATATTAAGGAATAGGCTCGGCGCCTATAGCTCAACTGGCTAAGGCGCCAGCCACGTACACCTAAGGTGGCGGGTTTGAATCCCCAGCCCAGACCC
>NW_003852576.1:3107748-3109011 GCF_000181295.1 Otolemur garnettii | reverse complement strand
CGGGGCGCCACCTGTGCTCTATCACTCTAACTCTACCTTACGGGGCGCCACCTGTGCTGTATCACTCTAACTCTACCTTACGGGGCGCCACCTGTGCTGTATCACTCTAACTCTACCTTGCGGGGCGCCACCTGTGCTGTATCACTCTAACTCTACCTTGCGGGGCGCCACCTGTGCTGTATCACTCTAACTCTACCTTGCGGGGTGCCACCTGTCCTGTATCACTCTAACTCCACCTTACGGGGCGCCACCTGTCCTGTATCACTCTAACTCTTGGGCTTAAGTGATTCTCTTGCCTCAGCCTACCAAAAGTAGCTGGGACTACAGATGCCTACCTCGGTGCTCGGCTATTTTTTGTTGCAGTTGTTGTTTAGCTGGTCTGGTCTGGGTTTGAACCTTCCCGCCTGGGTGTATGTGGCTGGCGCCGTAACTCCTGTGCTACAGCTGTGGAGCTGAGTTTTTTTGTTTTTAGTAGAGACAGGGTCTCGTTCCTGCTCAGGCTGGTCTGAGAACTCCTAAGCTTGAGGGATCCACCTTCCTGGGTCTCCCAGAGTGTACAGGCCTGTGAGTCATGTCACCCAGCCTGAATCAGCTGGCTTTGATCATAATTTAGTACCACTCCCTGAATGTTAAGCAGATGAAGAATTATAGAGTGAGGCGGCGCCTGTGGTTCAGTGAGTAGGGTACCAGCACCATATACTGAGGGTGGTGGGTTCAAACTTGGTCCCTGCCAAACTGCAACTAAAAAAAATAATAATAATAATTCCAGAGTTGTGCCTAGAGCAGTGGCTCACACCTGTAATCCCACCACTCTGGGAGGCTGAGGTGGGTAAATTGCCTGAGCTCAGGAGATGGAGACCAGCCTGAGAAAAAGCAATACCTCATCTCTTAAAAACAGCCAGGCATTGTGGTGGGCACCTGTAGTCCCAGTTACTCGGGAGGCTTAGACAAAATGATCACTTGAGCCCAAGAGTTTGAGGTTGCTATGATCTGTGACATTATGGCACTCTACTGAGGGCGACATAGTGAGACTGTCTTCAAAAAAAAAAAAAAGAAACTTTTCCTGAACTACTTCCATTTCTTGTCATTCAAATCTTTCAAAAGGATGCTGATGTAGTTTTTGACTTTTTTTGGGCGGGGGGGGGTGGGGGGTGAGAACCTCAAGCTGTCACCCTGGGTAGAGAGCCATGGCATTACAGCTCACAACAACCTCCAGCTCCTGGGCTTAAGTGATTCTCTTGCCTCAGCCTCCTGAGTAGCTGG
>NW_003852576.1:3102307-3107163 GCF_000181295.1 Otolemur garnettii | reverse complement strand
GAGCCCAGGCTGGATTCGAACCCGCCACCTTAGGTGTATGTGGCTGGCGCCTTAGCCACTTGAGCCACAGGCGCCGAGCCAAATATTGTTTTCTTTTAATGTGAAATACATCTTAAGAAAACGCAAGATTTAGGCAGCACCTGTGGCTCAGTGAGTAGTATGCTGGCCATATATACAGAAGGTGGCGGGTGTGAACCCAGCCCAGGCAAAACTGCAATAAAACATAGCCAGGTGTGGCAGGCACCTGTAATTTGAGCTACCGGGGAGGCTGAGACAAGAGAATGGCCTAAGCCCAAGAGCTAGAGGTTGCTGTGAGCTGTGACGCTATGGTACTCTACCGAGGGTGACAAAGTAAAACTGTCTCAAAAAAAAAGAAAGAAAAAACGCAGCTAAGATAGTGGTAATAATTTTCATTAAGATCTTTCTTTTTGAGACAAAGCCTCAAGCGATTCTCCTGCCTCTGCCTCCCGAGTAGATGGGACTACAGGCCCCTGCCATAATGCCAGGCAATTTTTTGGTTGCAGCCATCATTGTTATTTGGTGGGCCCGGGCTGGATTCGAACCCGCCAGCTCATATGTATGTGGCTGGCGTCTTAGCCGCTTGAGCCATAGGCGCCGGAGTCATAATTTTTATCAAGATCTTTACAAGTAATTAGTTAATACTCCTCAAAGGACTCTTCTATATATCTTATGATGTAAGACAGGTGCAGTGGCTCATGCCTGTAAGCCAAACATTTTAACATTTTGGGAGACTGAAGTGGGAAGATTGCTTGAGGTCAGGAGTTTGAGCCAATATAGTGAGACTTTTGTCTCTGAAAAATCTAAAAAATATATGTAGGTATTATTTATGCAGTTGTACAAAAAATGCTATGCTATTTGTCGGATTAATATTTACTCATTTTCTAATTATTTGATGAGTCAGTAAGACTAAGCCTCAAAAAAATAGTACAGTAATGAAATGTGTAACCAAAAGAACCAAGTTAATTAAGCACCTTAAGGCTCAGCACCTGTAGCTGTAGTAGCACAGTGGTTACAGTGCCAGCCACACACACTGAGGGTGGCAGGTCCAAACCTGCCCAGGCCAGCTAAATAACAATGATGACAATTGACAACAAAAGTAGCCAGGTGTTGTGGCAGGCGCCTGTCGTCCCAGCTACTTGGGAGGCTGAGGCAAGAGAATCACTTTAGCCCAAGAGTTTGAGGTTGCTGTGATGCCACAGCACTCTACCCAGGGTGACAAAGTTGAGACTCTGTCTCAAAAAAAAAAAAAAAACATACTTGGGTGCAATGGCTACAACCTGAGTCAGATAAAACAAGGCACGTATCTTCTGTGAGTTGTTCCTCATCATTATTGTTGACCCAAATTCATCTTCAAGTTCAACTTGAAAGTTCTCAGTGAATTGTGCTGAGCCTAAAAATTCTCCCCAAATTGTGGCATCTGTTCTGTATTTACAAACTGAAATAACTACGGATGTCAAATGAAAGAAGATTCTATTTCCTTTAGAGAAATAAATCTTTTTTTTTCTTTTTTAGAAGTTTACATCAAAAATCTTTTTAGACTCTAAAGTTTTTTATTTTCATGTCATGGAATAGCTAATGTGCAACCGTTGCAATTTCTTCCACCCAGTGCCCTGCCAGACGGTTTTAGATTACTTGAAGACGGTTCTGCAGCACCACAACCAACTCCTGATACCACAGCCAGCTGACCAGCCGACTGAGGTAGGCCTCTAGTAAAAGATTAATGTTGTTCTCCTTAGATTTCTTTACGAGGAAGCCACTTGATCACTTTTGTACCAGAACAAATTGGCTACCAGAATATATTTTTGAAGGTCTGAGATTTTTGACTCCTACTACCTGTATGTACATGATTTGGCAGAAAGATCGTGCATGTGTTTAACTCACAGAGATCCAACTCTATTCTGGGGGACAAAAGAAAAAGAAAATGGCAATTTAAATAGTGTGGGCAATTTTTCCAACCATTTTTTGGCACAGAAAGGCCTAAAATGGGAGAGAACAACCTGTCCCCCTATGTAGGAGAACTGATGTGTTTTGATGGTAATGGATGACACTTTAAACATGGTGCATTTTTACAAGATGTTCAAAGCTCAAAGCTCAGTTTCTAATACATGGGATAGTCATTTTCATGTTACAGACTTGGGAACCGATGGTCCATTCCCATGAGTGGAGACCCTCTCCTGTCTTCCCACCCTGACAACTAGCCTTCCTGGGAGTCCCCTTCCTTCCTCAGGCACCGCCCTTCCTTCTCCTCAGGTCACGGCCTGCTCCCAAGTCCTCTGCCAGCACTTTTTATTCCATACCAGGATGCACCTTGCTCCTCAGGGATGGGCCCAGGTCCCATTCCCAGTAGCCATACCAAGGCCTGTTGTAGTTAAGCCACTCAGTTCATACTCGCTGAATGGTGAACTCATGTTTTTTTTTTTTCTTTTGAGACAGAGCTTCAAGCTGTCCCCCCCTGGGTCAGAGAGAGTGCTGTGGCATCACAGCTCACGGCAACCTCCAACTTCTGGGCTCAAGCGAGTCCCCTGCCTCAGCCTCCCAAGTAGCTGGGACCACAACTACTAAAAGCCCAGCTATTTTTTGGTAGCAGCTGTCATTGTTGTTTGGCGGCCAGGGCTGGATTCAAATTCGCCACCTTAGGTGTATGTGGCTGGCCCAGCCTTAGGCACTTGAGCCACAGGCGCCAAGCCGTGACCTCATGTTTTAATGTTTTGGGTTTTGTTTTGTTTTTTTGGGGAGAGACAGTCTCATTATGTCGCCCTGGGTAGAGTGTGGTGGTGTCACAGTTCACAGCAACCTGTGGGCTTAAGTGATTCCCTTGCCTCAGCCTCCTGAGTAGCTGGAAGTACAGGTGCTCATCATAGTGCCTGGCTATTATTATTATTATTATTATTCACAGTTTTTGACCAGGGCCAGGTTTGAACCCGCCACCTCCGGCATATGGAGCCTGTGCCCTACTCCTTTGAGCCACAGGCACCACTCTCCGGCTATTTAAGTAGGCCCAGGCTGGTTTCCAACTTGCTAACCTTGGTCTGTGTGGCTGGTGCCTTAACCACTGAGCTATGGGCACCACCCATGTTTTAATGATTAAACACTTGCTGTCCCACCCTGTAATCTGGCTTCACTTCCACCATTCACCAAGATGTTTGCAGGAGGCCCCTGGTGACTTTGCCACCCTGGTTTGCGCCAGGCCCTCACCCATCCTTCCCGTTCTCTTGCCTTGGACGTTAGTGTCAGCACTGTCTTCTGTTTCCATGTTCTCCTTAAGCTTTCACGAGTTTCCCATCAGTGTTCTCAGAGTTTCTTTCTTCATCATCATCTTTCTATCTCTGCTATCTTTCTCTGGCCAATTATGTTCCTTCTCATAAAATGCTGCACAAGTCCCAGGAGCGTATATAGAGCTCCAGTCCCTATGGCTCAACTGCAGGCCCCTGTGTCCGCTACCTGGCCGAGAGTGGGTTGTCCACTTACCCTCAGTCTGATCACACCTGCTCTGAATACCCAACCCCACTCCTGTTTTCTCACAAATAAAGGTCCCACCATCCTCAGGTAGAAGTTTCCAACACATCACTGACTGTGTGTCTGATAACCGCAGCCGCCTTGAGTGGTCTCTGTTCTCCCTGGTTTGCTCTCATCACTTTTTACCTGAATTGTTGCAGCTGATTCTTTTTTTCTCCATTCTCTGCACTAGAAAGTTTCTTTTCTGAATTACAGATGCAAACTAAATGTCATATGCTTGAAAACCTTTGCTTCCTAGAATTAAGCCCTCGCCTGATTATTTCTGTCAGACAAAAATACAGCTGAAAAAAAAAATACAGCTGAAAAGTTGGCTTCCTCCAGGAAGCACCCCTGGATTGCCACTCTCTGCTTGGTTGTTCATGGGTTTGGCTGACCCCCGGCAACCTTATTCAACAGGAAAGGGACATCTGTGCCTTCCCTTGGATTATAAGTCTGTGAGGACATTAAGTGTGGGCTATTGGCGGCGCCCGTCACTCAGTGAGTAGGGCGCCCACCCCATATATCAAGGGTGGCTGGTTCAAACCTGGCCTTGGACAAACTGCAAAACAAAAAAATAGCTGGACATTGTGGCAGGCGCCTGTAGTCCCAGCTCCTTGGGAGGCTGAGGCAAGAGAATCGCCTAAGCCCAGGAATTGGAGGTTGCTGTGAGCTGTGATGCCATGGGCACTCTACTGAGGGTGATAAAGTGAAACTCTGTCTCAAAAATTAAAATTAAGTAAAATAAATGTGGGCTATTCATCCTTCTTTCTTTTAAGTGACTCAACCATCGTTCTGAGTTTAATAACCTGTGAGTGGCTATTTACAGAGACTGTGCAATCAGAATCCCACAAAAATAAGGGAAATATCTCCATTTCCTCTGGATAGGAGACTGTTTAAATCTTTATTGCCCACCATCATTATTACTATACTATTTTTATTGTCATTTCGGGCATGTGAGCGTTTTCTCACTTTTATTATTTGTCGTATTTCTAATTAACTGTGCTAAAACAGGATTAGAAATCTTATCCATAGCCCAGAGAGCATTTGGGGTTGTATTTTAGGCTATAAATTACTTTTTTCCTCCTTTTTTCTTTTTCTTGATGAAAATTACGTTCAAATGGTATTTCTACATTTTATAAAACCAACATTTTATGTAGAGCTTCCACATTGAGTGGAATTTTTCAAGGGTTTTGAAGAAGCTCCTTTCTTGACTTGCCAGCTTTCTACTCAAGTACCCACCTAGGCCAGCTTTAGGGACATAATACAGTGTCACATGTAGGGTGAATCCTGAACTGAGACTAGGTTCCCAGTTCTGCTCCTTTTAAGTTGTAAGACCATGG
>NW_003852576.1:3096306-3100761 GCF_000181295.1 Otolemur garnettii | reverse complement strand
AACCCGCCACCGTAGGTGTATGTGGCTGGTGCCTTAGCCGCTTGAACCACAGGCACCGAGCCTCTTTTGCTTTCTTTTGTAGAGACAGTCTCACTTTGTTGCCTTCAGTAGAGTGATGTGACGTCACGGCTCAGAGCAACCTCCAACTCCTGGGCTTAGGTGATTCTCTCCCGAGTAGTTGGGACTACAGGTGCTCGTCACAATGTCCGGCTATTTTTGTTGCAGTTTGGCTGGGGCCAGGCTGGAACCTGCCACCCTCAGCATATGGGGCTGGCGCCCTACCCACTGAGCCATAGGCACCGCCTGATGGTTTCTTTTCTGGGACTGACGGGTACTTCAGGGTTCATAGCTAGGGCATCGGCTTTGTAATTCCCCCATCTGTGGTTCTCCTGAAAGTTCTGTAGCTTTGCCAATTGATATTTATCGCAAACTGTTCAAGTATCCCAGTGCCACAGTGGTAGTAGGTGTCACCTGCCTGCGTCGGGGGACAGTGTGTCCTGCACCTGTAGTATGTCCGGTCGGGCCTGGCCCATAGTGGGGCACTGAATAACACAGATGAAAATCCCGGCCCTCAGGAGCTTCTCTTTATGGTAGGAGACAGGTGGACTCCTCACTGCTAACCCATAAGCTGGGATACCTGTTTTGACAGAAAGGAGCTGACTGGGGTTTAGAGAAGTCATCTGCCCGAGGCTGAACCCAGAGCCCAGTTCTGAGATCACACAGATCCCACAGGGGTAGGAGAAAGGGGGCTGGTAGTCAATCTTGGTGAAATGGTGACAGTTATTATTTCGGTAAGAGCTTTTGACAGTGAGTGGTACTGAGGCAGCCAGTTCATGGTCCTCAGGTCTGAGTTCCCATTGGCTGCCCTGACAGCTGAGGGATTGGTTGACCTTCAGAGCCCTCAGAAGCCTTTCCCTCCCAGTGCCTGGGACACAGTGGCATCCTTTCCCCTGATGCTGTCTTCCACCTCCCAGTCGGAGCTTCTTTTTCCTACCTTTGTGAAATATCTGCCGTTTCATCCCGGAATCCGCTTGCCCCTCGGTCTCCCACCTGGCCGGCTGTGTTGGGTGCCCCTTCTCCCAGCTTTCACCTGCTACAGACTCACCCCAGTTCATACTCTGCCTCTGTCATCCGAAGAAGCAACAGCCGGACGGAAGCAGCCTCAGGGACCTCTGGGCTCCTGCTCAGCTTTTTTTTTTTTTTTGCAGTTTTTGGCCAGGGGCTGGGTTTGAACCTGCCACCGGCATATGGGGCTGGTGCCCTACGCCTTTGAGCCACAGGTGCTGCCCACTCCTGCTCAGCTTTTTTTTTTTTTTTTTGAGACAGAGCCTCAAGCTGTCACCTGGGTAGAGTGCTGTGGCATCATAACTCATAGCAACCTCCAACTCCTGGGCTCACGTGAGTCTCCTGCCTCCGCCTCCCAAGTAGCTGGGACTATAGGTGCCCGCCACAATGCCTGGCTATTTTTTGGTTGCAGCCCTCATTGTTGTTTGGTGGGCCCAGGCTGGATTCGAACCTGCCAGCTCAGGTGTACACGGCTGGCGCTTTAGCCACTTGAGCCACAAGCGCCGAGCCCCTGCTTGGCTTTTGATCATCCCTGGTACACAGTTCCCTTGCTGTAGCCAGAGCCGAGGGTGGGCTTAGGCTCCCAAACGTTCAGAGCTTAAACCCACGATAGTTTAGTTTTTTGTATTTTACAGGTGGGAAAACTTTGGTCTAATAACTTCTAATAAGAGACAGAATCAAAATTCATTTTGAACCCAGCCTGACTTTCAGTTCAAAGCACAAACCACATGCCTCAACTGCCCCCCTCAAAAAAAGGAAACCAAATCACACTATTGCTAGTTGAAGAAAGCAGGAACGCTGTCCAGGTGAGTGAGTGTCTATGTGGACCATTCCGGGACGGTTTCCCCAGCCAGACTGGGCTGTCTCTTTCCTGTTGGCTCCTATGCCATTTACCCTTCTTGGTGTTTAACTAAACAGAGCACTTTTTGAAATAAAACTGTATCAGACCTAAATGGTGCCAAATTTATAACCTGCCGTAAATTTGCAGAGTTGTAAAGCTGAATGAGTTTCCCTTTCTTTGTTTTGTACACCTTAATTACTGGGGAAGAAGTACATTAAAACTGAGACCACGGGTTAATTAATTTGTCCTGGACTGTAGGATTTTATGGATAACCAGAACTAAAAGTAATGGTTGTGTAGGTGCAATTGATTAAACATGGCTTATAAATGTTACAGAAATTCCCATAATTAGTCCCACTGCAGCTATTTAGCCTGGGAATTTTATAGCAGGCATAAATTATGTAGGTGAAAAGTAAGAAAAATTTTGAGTTGACGTCGTGGCATTTATAGAAGCTATAATTTGAGGGAACCTGTTTTGCATGATTATTAATTTTGCTTTCCCAGTTTTCCACAATTCCACATTTTTTAAATTTGCTTTTTCTGTCTTGTTGCCATCATCATGTAGTGACTCTCAGGTGTTGGGCGTGTTAAGTGTGAGGAATATCTTCCTAAAATAGACCACCAGCATCATTTCTAAAAGTGCTTGAAAGTAACCCCAGAAGGAAGAGACCTGTTTGATCACACTCTTCAAAGTCACTTCTGCATATTTAATAGATTGAAAAGGAACGTTACAGGTTATATTTAAATCACGTTCCCTGTCATTGGATCTTGACACATTTAACCTACCTGTTAAAATGCAAGTTATAAATAGCTTCTCTTTCAAAGGTGTTCATGATACCTCATTGGCTCTCCTGATAGAAAATGCAAATGGAGTTTGAAAAGTGCCGGTTCATGGGAGTGTGAGCAGTATGTTTTCTTCCAAACTTGGTCCATTGTCAGCCACTGGGTTAAAAAGCTTGTTTGCCTTTGAAATGGAGATGGCTTTGGCTTCTAACGGGCTGGCTCAGTAGGTAATGAGGAACTATTTCCCTTTTCCAGGGGAGCAAGCAGCTGTTGAACAACTATCCTGTCTACATAACGAGCAAACAGTGGGACGAGGCCGTAAACTCTTCAAAGAAGGATGGAAGACGGCTCCTTCGATACCTCATCAGATTTGTTTTCACGACCGATGAGCTTAAGTACTCATGCGGCCTTGGAAAAAGGAAAAGGTCAGTGCAGTCAGGAGAGACAGGTCCCGAAAGACGCCCTCTGGATCCAGTTAAAGTAACATGCCTCCGAGGTACTGCATCCTTCCGCTCAGTGTCCGCCATTGTGATCTCATTTCACCGCATTGGCTGTGGCTCCCCCGTACAAGTGTTCAGCCTCACTGCCTTTTGATTTCTTTCCGCTGAGAACTTTCAGGCTCCATGTGCCCCATCTACTCGGTATTGGGAAGCTCTCTTTAAAAACCTTCCTTTGCTTTAACCTTGTTGTTCTCACTTGATGATACATAAGCATTGCCTAGCACCTCATGTTTCACGCTTTAAATTCAGAATTTCTTTGCTGCCAGAGAAGGCCACTTCCAGAGAAACTGGAGCGCTGGGGATGCACAGAGGAAGGGAGGATGTGGAAGTTTTTTGGTTTTTTTTAGATCAGTACAGTGATCGTTCATTTCCACTTCTAGCCTGTGGCCCCATCTAGATACCTTCTCAAGAATACTCGCTCCAACTCCTTAAATTTGTTTAGGAATAATTTTCCTTAGTGCCTAAAATATATCTTGCCCAGTAAAACCTTTCTCTTTTGGTCTAAAAAAACATTTCTGCATTTAAAATACTGCTTGGACTTTGCATCTCAGCTGGAGGGTGGGGAGGGGGCATCAGGAGGTGGGGGTCCGTTCAGTAGGGGCAAAGAAGCACAGGCTTAGATAAGCAGAAACATTCCAGGGCTGTGTGAGAAATTCCTATCTCAAAGCTCAAATTTTAACCGAGATGGCTCAAGAACAATTTTATTGGTTGGAAAGACGTAATATTGATCTACTCTGGGTAGCGATCAAAACTTTCCCTGGTGAGGAAATCACATTTTTAAAAAAAAACATTATCACCGATAAGAGCTTGGTTATTGGAAAGGCTGCTGTCATTTTGTACTCCCTCCTGGGGTGCCCACATTGATTCTGCACCTTGTGTACCTGAGATGCACATGTGGTATTTGTTAGCCGCTGAGATTCCCAGCCTCACCCCTGGAGAGTCTGAACCGGCAGGGATGGGGAGGCATGTCACAACCACCCCAGGGGATTCTGGTGCAAGTGCCAACACTGAGGAAACCACCTGAAACAAAAGAGCCGTTACTAACTAGGCTCAAGTGCGACAGAGCATCTCCTGTGGGACAGCTTGAGAATCTCACGTACTCAGAATGACAGAGTGGTGGAAGATTATGGAGTTAATTCACAAAGAGGCAGCATTGAGCTTGGAGGCCTGACTAAGCTTGCTGTGCGCATGCATGGAAGCTGCCCTCAGGTTTATAAAGGAGCCAAGAAAAGGGGTCTCACGAGTGTATCACGTTCTAGACATTTTT
>NW_003852576.1:3093108-3095954 GCF_000181295.1 Otolemur garnettii | reverse complement strand
AAAATACATCCCAAAGAACCAGCGCCAGTTCCTTTGGAACACTGCTGGAGCAACAAGCAGACCGGGCTGCCCACCCAGACTCTGCAGTCCCCAGCTTGGTTCTCCCTGGGGGCCCCAACCCACCACGGGCCTCCATTTAGCCCTTAGGTGGAGAACACATAGGTAGGAGATGCTGAGAGGCTGTGCTGGAGGCAGCTGAAACTATTCCCTCTTCCAGGCATGCTAATTACTTTCTGGTGAAATAACAGAAGAAATAAGCATAGCCTGGCATGCAGTGCTTTAAGGGCATGGGTAGCTTTTCTGAACTAACACTAAGACACCTTCTCGCTCACTGAGACACTGTTCCTTTGCTTACCCAGTCTTTAGTAGCTGGTTGAGGGATACTGTGCTAATGCTATTTGGCATGTTTCTGGAGAGTGTAACATTCTCAGATGTGAGAGGTAACAATGTGGGTTTGAAATCTACCCTTTTACTGACAAGGTGCATCAAATGTACCTTTCATTTCGGTGGTAACTGTTCCTTAGAGGGACTGTTGTCACTCAGGCAATTTTTACTTTTGTGCATGAGAAGAAAACTGGTACGGAGTAAGTTGGGTTGAACAAGTGACATCATCATGGCATTGCATTGGGTTCCCCATAAAGCGTTTCTGATAGAGCTTCTGTTGAGACGTTTAAGCAGCCTTTGCTATCATCTTCTGCAAAAACCAGCTGTTGTCTCTCTCTTTTTACTCTCGTGTGTGTTCCTGCAGAATTCATTAGGATGCATTGTACCTCCAACCCTGACTGGTGGATGCCCTCCGAGGAGCAGATCAACAAAGTGTTCAGTGACGCCGTGGGCCACGCCCGGCAGGGACGGGCCGTGGGGACTTTCCTTCACAACGGTGGCTCATTTTATGAAGGGATCGATCACCCAGCTTCGCAGGATGAAGTCTTCAATAAAGGTTCCCAGGACGGATCTGGGGATTAGTGGACAAAACTTAACACTGGAGCAGCTGGGCTTCTCAAGAATTCCAGTTGTGACTGTCCTGTTACCATCACCTGAGAGTCCAAAGCGTGTCATTCTGTCCTACTTTATATACATGCTCAGGTGCCACAGTTCCCAAATAGAAATCCATTTTAGGGTTGTTTGGGAAGTTAGTGGCGCCTATAACAGACTTTGGAATATTATAAAAGGAAAAAACTACATTTGATTTTAAATGACTGCTAGTTACATGGTGAAGGTGAAAAAACAGGAGAGCTCCTGATCACCTGTCCGAAATGTTTAAGCTCTGCTTCCTGGGCAGAGCTGGCCCCCAACGAGGATTGGGTTAACGTTCCTGCCCATGGGAAAAGGTGGAGATGTAGAGTTATTTTAAGGGACAGAGGACAAGCTTTCTCTTACTTTAATTCGAGTAAGTTGTCTTTACGTTTTCCAAAGACTTGAATTCATAGTTGTCAGCAGAGACATGGGGTCATCGGGTGGATGGTAGGTGAGGCCACATGCTGTCTCTACATTAACATAGTCTGAGAAAGAAACCAGAGAACAGGGGCCGCTGGATGGGCAGTGGTTAATTGGAGGTCAGCTGTTTTTGTTATTTTTGTGAAAAAGAAATTCCACTGTGTTGATCAGGAAGGCACTATTTGATCTCTGGAGTTTACAAACAGTAATAGTTTTTCACTATGGGAGTCCAGAAACATCCAAAGATCCAAAACCATTTTTAAGACGCGAAATTTTGTAGGTTCATAGATCCACAGTTTCCGTAGCCTTAAATTGGGCTTTGTTGGCTCAATGCCAAAGTGCTGGGCTGGACAAGGAGAATTTCAGTTAGTTGTTTGGAGCTCTGAGGACCAGAACAGTAGTGTGGCTGCCTGAAGGTGCCCCCTGAATTATCAGATGTTCTGGCATTGTGTATACTCGTCTTCAAGGACATTCCGACAACTATGCAAGGGGCTTGTCAGGAATTTCTCTGAAATTTGAGGGCCTCTCTGCTGAGTTGATTTTTAGAATTTGTATGGAACTTATTTCCCTTTGTTATTGACCATGTTTCCTCCCGGCTGTGTGTGCCTCCCTTTGCCACCAATTCCCCTGAACTACGGGTTTCTGGCTAAGTTAACAGGTGCCACACCCACCCACATTCCCCTGTTTAATTGGTTGAGCTCCACATGTGAAATCTGTGGCATCTTTGGAACTTTTTCTTACCGGCAATGTAGAGGTGCTGGAATCATCCTCTCTGCGGGCTTTGGGTTTGCTGTCCGGAGAGGCTTTCTTTACCAAACTAGTCCAGACTGCCACCTTCTTTGTAGAGCAAAGGGTTAAATGGATGGCATTCATTGACAGCTACTAATGTCACCTACAGACATGACTTAAAAGTTTTGCAAATTGGATGGAGATTCATTCACGTTTATGAGCATCCATTTTAGAGTGGGGGATTTATTTGCCATTTTTTTGTTGATGTAAAATCATAAATTCTTTACATTCTTTTTGTTGTTGTTGTTTGAGACAGAATTTCACTCTGTGGCCCTAGGTAGAGTGCAGTGGTGTTACCATAGCTCCCAGCAACCTCAAACTCCTGGGCTGAAGGGATCTTCCTGCCCACCTGTGTAGCTGGAGCTGCAGGCACCTGCCACCAGGCCCAGATAGTTTTTCTGTTCCTAGCAAACACGTGTTTCCCTCTTGCTCAGGCTGGTCTTGGACTCCTGCCTCAGCTTCTCGGAATGCTAGGATTATAGGTGTGAGCCATTGTGCCTGGCCTTGCATTCAGAATTTAGTTAGCTATACGCCAAGTCCTAGAAACCAGTCTTTCTGAAGCTTTTGTTGTGAATATTAGCTTTCATGCATTGAAAAGTTTCGTGTTTATGGAGATGGTC
>NW_003852576.1:3084780-3092208 GCF_000181295.1 Otolemur garnettii | reverse complement strand
TCTCACACAGCATCAGCTCAGGTGCTGGGCTGCTCCTGTCCTTAGGGTGTGTCCATCTCAACTTCACCTTTCAGCCTGGTGATTTTCTGTTTCACAGCAGTTGCTTGGATGGTCACTTGATTTTTAAAATATGGGCTACAAAAGATTGTTCACTTAACTTTCGGTAAGGCCCGAGCAGCCTCGGAGGTTAGATACTTAGCCCTGGGAGTGGAGACTGCCATTGCTCTGGGAGCCTTTCAGTTGATGCCTTTGGCAACCTGAAGATGTTGCTTGTTTTCTTGATTTTGTATGACTTTATCTGGCAGATGGACAAAGTGCTTTCATGATGAGAAACTTAGCTTCCTGTCAGCTTTTAGACTCCTCCCTGAGTCATGTTGGCATTGCTATAAAATAGATTAAATTAGAACAGCTCAAGATACAGTGGTTCTGTTTAATTGGCTAGAGGAGGTCTCAGGGCTGACCTGACAACAAGGTCTAAACTTGGCAGTTTTGTCAGTGAATAGGTGTGGTCCATAATCCCAGCTATGAGGGGAGTCTGTACCTACCCAAAGTGACAGTGTTGTGGTGTGTCCCGTGTTTTCCAGATTAAAATCCCATTACAAAGATCATGCCTGCTTTTCACAGAGAACGGAAGCCCCAGTTCACTTCTGGCCGGGCTCAGGATGACCCTGGAAAGATCTGTTTTGGAAGACAGGCCAGGGCAGCAGCCTGCCCTCAGAGGGCAGTAACCTAGAAGCAATTACTAAAGTTCTATTTCTCATGGTCCGTTTTAAACAGTTTATGCAGAAGCTCATGGTGTAGACTTAGTGTTAAATGCTTTCAAAGAAAATGTTTGTCTTTTTTCTTGAAGACACTTCCTCATGCCGTGAACCTGAGCATCACTTTGTTGGTGTTCCCTGTTCCACCACCGCATTGAGGTCACTGTCACCGTGTGTGTTCTATAAAGCTTCTCTGGGACCATAATGCAGTATTAGAGCATCTGTGGGAAATTGCTGTCCTCCGCTTTGGTAGAGGAATTGAGACCTACATCCCAGCTGTGTGTAGGTAGAGACTTTGTGTTTGAGTTGTTCCTTATTCCTTAATCAGTAATAAACTGACTCCTTCATCGGGATTATAGGAGATATAAATTACAGCAATCTGGTACGTGATCCAGCTCCTCCTTGGATGCCAGCAGGTGCTAATGATGGTAACTGATGTTGATTGAATGGCTTTCTAAATCCAGTAACTATTCCTGTGATATCAGATGTTTACCCCAAATCTGACAATAAGTCGAACTTGGGACTCTACTGGTTCATTATATCTCCATTTCCCTGCCACTTTTAATGGCTTGTGCCTCCCTTCAGTTGCTCTCAGAAAAGGGTCAGAGCATCACTGAGGTGAAACATATTCAAAAAAGCAACCATGTCTCATTGGGAACACATCATTCAGCGTATGCCCTGGAATCTAAATCTAATACCCACTGAGTACTTCCTGAGTCTCCTCTTAGGTTTTAATAATCTTTAAAACATTTCATTCATTAGCTTCTTTTTTTTTTTTGGCTGGGGCCGAGTTTGAACCTGCCACCTCCAGTATATGGGGCCAGCGCCCTACTCCTTGAGCCACAGGTGCTGTGCCCCATAGCTTCATTTTTAGAAGAGATTTAAATGTATAACTTTCTCATTCGGTGCTATGTCATTGCACAGTACACATCAGTGTTAATTCTTGACAGCTCTTGTGTACAGATTTTTAGAAACGGCACAGAAAGTGATTCTGCACATATGGTGCGTATCTTGCTGGTGTATGTTTAATGTGGCAACACTTGCCAAAGCTGTTTGGCAAAACATGTCAGATAGAACACGTGAGTCAGCTCTAATGTAAATGTGTCTAAACGGCAGTGTGTATCATTAGGGTGTATTTTTATAAACACAGTGATGGCTTCTTTCAGTCACGTAAGTGCTGGATAAAAATGATCACCTCACTTGGCGCCACAAGGGAAGCGTCACCCACTGATGGCCCCCTGCAAAGCTGCTCATCTTGTCAGCTGATGGCATTAGTCCTGTTTTTTTTTTTTAAAGGAGAATGAAGAATTGATATCAGACACCATGGAATACAAAAAAAATAACCTATCTATATTAACATTCTCAGAGTAACATGTATAACTTTAAGCTGTGTACACAGTAGAGACCACCTTGACCTCCACAGTGTATTCAAGTGCAGGTAACTTCTGTCATCTAATAATGTCAGATGGGCCAGTTTGACCAAATCTATGCACTAATGGTGACTAGATTAATTTTCCTCTTAATCCATAGCTGGCTGGTACAAGGGCTATGTTTTTATTAAATCATAATTCCCCCAAATTACAATGAAAAATGCATCTGCTGGTAACTCATTCAAAACCTTTTCATTCTCAAAATAATTTCACCAGTACAAGTGTCCATGTATATCGTGGCCACACTTTGGCCCATTCAGAACCACTCAGTGCTATAATAGTAATTATAGCTGATACTTGTTGAGTTCTTGTGATAAGCACTTTAATGGATCCTCCTATTGTAAATCCTCACAGCTACCTATGAAGCTATTACTCTTATGATCCTTATGTGTCAATAAGGGAACTGCCCAAGGCGCTCAGCTAACGAGACTATTCCTTTGGGCTAAGCAGAATGAAGTTCGTTTTTCCCTAGTCATCAAAGCACATTTATAAAAACCCATCAATATTTGGAGGTGGATTTGGGGTTTTATGTATGCCATTAAAGGAAAGTTGATATTTGTGTTGTTAAAAACTACTAAAGTTTGTTGACACTTTAAGTACGAACATAAAAACCTACATATATATATACACACACTCCCTCTGGGAACTGCTCAGATTACTGCATAAGGCGTGGGCCATGTAAGATCCTGTGATCAGATCATGAAACTTTTTAAAGTGTGTACGTTAAAAAGTGCTCAGTGATTCACATTTCATTTATTCCCAGTACAAAAGTGCAGGGACAAAAGCAAACATTGCAACTCAGTCAAGTGAGAGTCTTGGGGAACCCCTAGATGTTAGAAATGGCACTGGGCGTCGGGGGGCCAGCGTTCCACGCACTTCTCACGTTTGTTGTCTTTGTAGCCTTAGAGGTGATGCATCTGACTTGGAAGAGTTTTTAATTTCTGATGTCACTGTGAGACCTGTTTTGTGAAAATTTTGTAGGAAAATACAATAACCTGTTGATCCTTTCCTATAGTTTTGGCTTTAACATCCCTTTGGCTGTGTTTAAGTTCGAAAACATGCCAAGGCCACACAGGGCCTGGCTTGTGCTTCTTGGGAACGGGGCATGCCAGAGGTGGGCTATCAAACTTTCAAGGTCACTGTCCAGCCCGACCCTGCCCAGTTCAAGCATTGCCTTTGTGTCTCTGCTCTGGAGCTTCATGTAGCAGCCTAACCCTGGGGCCAACTTGCCTTTACTCTCTTTTCTATGATGAAGACTTGTGGAGAAACTGTGATAAATCCATTGATCCTGATATTTTTCTTGTTGGAGTCTTGTTGATTCTCTATGAATAATTTCTATTTGATTGTACTGTGTAGAGTTCACACCCACGAGGGATATGTTAATAAAACTACAAATGCCTAGTATAATATAGAATAGCAAGATTTTGGGGTGAGCAGTTTATATAGAAGAGTAAGTTGTTTTCTAAGTGTTAGGTTCATTTCTTTTAGGAACTGAAACTGTTACAAGAGTTTTTTAAACATTTAATATTTTTAATTCTAAGAGACATTTGTTACTAGAGCCAGTTATTTCAGGTGTTCTAATTGGAGTATTGATTTTATTACCTCATGCCTCTAGAATGCCACATGTTCTGTTGGAGATAAAATTGCACAATAAATGTCAAGTCTCTGTTAAGTGTTTGAACTTGCTTTTTGTATCTTTCCAATTTATTCTAAGAACTTTCTGGGTTAAGGGGGGGACGGGGAGGCCAGAGGGAGAAAAAATATTTTTTGCCCCTAAAACTAAAGCTTTTGAGATACTCAGTTATGTCAGGGAAGTGACCTGAAATCATCCAAAAATTCATTTGACCTGGTGAATGGGCAGCCAGCCTTTTGTAGTCCAAGAGGATTTCTGTCCCGAATTTTATACATTCACACATTAAACACATGTGCCTCCTCCTCACAGTACCATTCCATGGGGAAAAACAAAACCTTATCACTACTTGTGACCTTAAAAAATGAGCAGATACTGATTGTTCATGGATTTTTAACAGATCTGA
This sequence comes from Otolemur garnettii, assembly GCF_000181295.1. Lineage (NCBI taxonomy): Eukaryota > Metazoa > Chordata > Mammalia > Primates > Galagidae > Otolemur > Otolemur garnettii. The sequence continues at coordinate 3,087,984 of NW_003852576.1, read as the reverse complement.
GTACAAAAGCCAAAATAGCTATGGCTAAGGTGACATGGTTGTGGCCTACCCCTTCTTAATTATTACATAAAATCTGACAATCATTATGGAACAGTAAAATTGAGCAAATACTATTTCATAAGCCAGACCAAGTAAAAATAAGATAAACTCACACATTGTTTCATTTTAGGAAAAATATAAAGATGTCTAATTTCTGCCCTAGAAGTAAAGTTTTCGCCAATAGCCATTGGATGGAAAAGCAAATAATTTTGCTTCAGTTCAAATAATTTTGTTTACAATTGGGATATAAGTTATTACTCAAAAGCATTAGAAGAGGATTATTAAGTAAATTTAGCTGTTGGATATTATGTAGTAAGGCATAGAAAAGTAAAGTTGAGAAACCGTTTTAGCCAGGCTGCAGTGATAGATTTTTTTTTTTTTTTTGAGATAGTCTCACTATGTTGCCCTTGGAAGAGTGATGTGGGATCACAGCTCACAGCAACCTCTAACACTTGGGCTTAAGTGATTCTCTTCCCTCAGCCTCCCAAGTAGCTGGGACTACAGGTGCCTGCCACAACGCCTGGCTATTCTTTGTTGCAGTTGTTGTTTAGCAGACCTGGGCTGGGTTTGAACCCATCAGCCCTGGTGTATGTGGCTGGTGCCCTAACCACTGAGCTGCAGATGCCGATTCAGGATGTAAGATTAATATACAGAAATCTATACAGAAACTTTCTATACACTAGCAATAGTCTAAAAATGATTAAGAAAACAATTCCAGGGGCGGTACCTGTAGCTGAAAGGAGTAGGGCACCAGCCCCATATGCTGGAGGGTAGTTTTTTTTTTTACTTTTTGTTTGTTTTTTGCAATTTTTGGCCGGGGCTAGGTTTGAACCTGCCACCTCCAGCATATGATAAAGACAGCAATAGTTCTGACAGTGTGGCTGTATTACTTGCATTTTGGCTCCATTATTTACCTGCTGTTACTGAACCCTCTACTGTACATATGTGTAGTCACAGCAGACTTGAGAGTTTATTCCAAAATGTATTATCTGAAGCCCCATCTCAGACCTACAGAATTAGAAGCTGCATTTTAATCTTTACAGGTGATTCCTATTCATTTTAGTTCAAGAAGGATGGGTCCAACCTGAGCCTGTTGCTCCACTTACATGATTTTATTATGCTTGTCAATTCAGGTCTAAAAGAAACAGTTAAGGCCGGGTGTGCCTTATTACCTCCCGCCTACAATCCTAGCACTCTGGTGGGAGTCCAGCGCAGGTGGATTGCCTGAGCTGGAGACCAGCCTGAGCGAGACCTTGTCTTAAAAAAAACAGCTGGGCATTGTGGTGGGTGCCTGTAGTCCCAGCTACTTGGGAGGCTGAGATCAGAGAATCGCTTGAGCCCAAGAGTTTGAGGTTGCTGTGAGCTATGACGCTGTAGCACTCCACTGAGGGTGACAAAATAAGACTGTCTGAAAAAAATAAAAGAAAAGAAACATAGTTAAACCAGTCAGTACAGGACTGGGCACACAGTGGTCACTTGAATGTTGCTCAAATAATGATCAGGTAGTTCGTCTGCCAGCCACGTACATCCCCAGCTGGTCTTGAGTAAGTGTGACAGACAAGCCAGCTTGACATCTAAAACATCACTTTTATTGACAGTTTAGGGCCACAATGTGGTTTTACAGAGCAGAATTGAGACAGTCTCAAGACCACAGAGTGTCAAACTGTAGCAGACGGTTAACACTCTTGACCTTCATCTTCTCCATCCACACTGTCTGCCTCAACCTCTTCCTAATCCTTCTCCAGAGCAGCCAGTGTTCTCGCCAGCCTCAGAAAACGCCCCTTCCAGGCAGCGCCTGTGGCTCAAAGGAGTAGGGCACCGGCCCCATATACCGAAGGTGGTGGGTTCAAACCCCACCCTGGCTAAAAACTGCAAAAAAAAAAAAAAAAGAAAACGCCCCTTCCTCCATCCCCTCACCCCCTTACTGGTGAACAGAGGTTCATGTCACACACAGCAGGTCAAATTTGGGGTCCAGGAGAGCCCAGGCCTGAGCCACACTGGGGTGTTGCTTACCATACTACTCAGCTCTCTATCCCGCGGCCAGTCCCTGCCAGGTTCCACAGTGGGAGGCTGGTAACTAATGCCAACCTTGAAGCCAGTGAGACGCCGATCTACAAACTTGGCCATTTTTCTGTAACTATTTACCCGGCTTTTGGCTGCCTTACTTTGTTTGGGGGCCGTGTTGCCTGCTAACAGTGCCAGGGACATCAGACTCTTGATAAATACATCACATGAATGTATAATCACTTTAAAAGGAATGATATCATAAGTGGTGCCTTAGTAAACTGTGCACGGAGCCGCATTATCTAAAATTTTGCCCGCACAGTATTTTGACTATCGTGTACATTTCATATAAATGGAATCACTTACTACATGACCTTTTATGTTAGCACGTATTCAGTTAACATGTTTTCAAGGTTCACCCATGTTATGGTACATTCCTTTTTAATGGCTGAGTATTATTCCACTATGCAGGCATGAATTTTTTAAATTTGCTTGGGTTATAGGCGTGAGCCACTGAACATGCATTTTGTTCATCCATTAATTAATTGATAGGCATTTGGGTTGTTTCCACTTTTTGTTTATTATAATAATGCTTCTGTAAACATTTGTGTACAAATTTTGGTGTAGACATGTTTTCTTTCTTTCTTTCTTTTAAGAGACAAAGTCTCCCTTTATTGCCCTCGGTAGAGTGATGTGGTGTCACAGCTCACAGCAATCTCCAACTCCTGGGCTTAGGCGATTCTCCTGCCTCAGCCTCCCAAGTAGCTGGGACTACAGGCGCCCACCACAACACCCGGCTATTTTTTGTTGCTGTTCGGCCAGGGCCAGGTTCGAACCCGCCACCCTTGGTATATGGGGCCGGCACCCTACTCACTGAGCCACGGACGCTGCCCTAGACGTTTTTAATTCTCTCGCGTATATGAGAGGAATTGCTGGATCATATGGTAACTCCGTGACTAACTTCTGCAGGCACTGCCAACCCGTTTTCCAAAGTGACTGTCTGGCTCGGTGCCTGTGGCTCAAGTGGCTAAGGCGCCAGCCACATACACCTAAGGTGGCAGGTTCGAATCCAGCTGGGGCCCGCCAAACAACAATGATGGCTGCAACCAAAAAATAGCCAGGCATTGTGGCGGGTGCCTGTGGTCCCAGCTACTTGGGAGG
>NW_003852576.1:3078738-3080289 GCF_000181295.1 Otolemur garnettii | reverse complement strand
AAAAAAAAAAGATGGGTTTGTACTAAAGGTGTTACTAGTTGTGTTGTGGCTAACACCTGTAATCCTAGCACTCTGAGAAGCCAAGTGGGTGAATCACTTGGGTTCAGGAGTTGGAGACCAGCCTGAGCAAGAGTGAGATCTCATCTCTAGTATAAAAAAAAAAAAACAGAAAAATTAGCTGGGGATTGTGGTAGGCACCAGTAGTCCTAGCTACTTGGGGAGCTGAGGCAAGAAGATCTCTTGAACCCAGGTGGTTGAGGTTACTGTAAGCTATGACATCATAGCACTGTACCCAGGGGAACAAAGTGAGACTATCTCAAAAAAAAAAAAAAAAAGGTGTTACTGATTGAATACATGGAGACACAAAATTACAATTAAAAAAAAAAAAGAGAGAGAGGACACTTGCACTAAACTGTTTATTGCAGCTCAATTTACAGTTGCCAAAATGTGGAAACAGCCTAAATGCCCACCAACCCAGGAGTGGATTAACAAGCTGTGGTACATGTATACCATGGAATACTATTCAGCCACTAAAAAAGATAGAGACTTTACATCTTTTGCATTAACCTGGATGGAGGTGGAACACATTTAAAGCATCACTAGAATAGAGAAGCAAGAATCCCATGTACTTAATTCTGATATGAGAACAATTAATGACCTAGTACACGGTGGAAGGTAGGGGGGTGGGGAGAGCAGAAAGAGGGACGGAGGGAGGGGAGTGGGAGTCACAGTGTGTGACACATCTGGGGGTGGGACACAATTGTAAGAGGGACTTTATGTAACAAATGCAATCCTTGTAACCTGCTTCTTTGTACCCTCAGTGAATACCCAACATTAAAAAAAAAAGAAAATCCCAAGTTCCACCGGGTAACTTATTCCCCCAAATAAAGCTGAAAAAACTGAATCAGGCATAAATGAGAGGAACTAAGTGCACTGGGTCTGTCACTCTGTCTCAGCCAAAGTGCATGCCAGTTCAGGGAAAATTATTCGTGTATGACTTGGTGCACTTAGAGAACCTTCCCCCCCTCTTCCTTTCCTTGCTTCTACTTTTAAAGCTGTGTTTGAGACCTCACATAGACACAGTCTAGTGACACACACCAAGTATTTCAGCTGGGGTGTGAGGAACGGATGGAATAGCCGGTTTGAGAAGAGTTTAATACAGTTGGCAGAGGGGTAGAGAGGGCGTGGTTGGTGGCAATGAAATTGGGGAGGGGCTCCCTGCCTGGAAACCCGGTCTCCCTGTGGGGAACATGGTTAGATGTCTCAGACTGCAGGTGGGAGCCAAGGGAATCAGAGTCCCACCCTCTCTCTTCCTCCCGTCTTGAGCTGAACATGACTAGAAGCCAAAGGGCTGGAGAGCCTTCCGATGTTCGTGCAGGGCAGCCTCCTGGGATACTGCAAGGCCGAGAAGGGATGAAGGGGGGACATCCATTCAGCACAATTGACAGTGGGATAAGTCGGGTGGTTCAAAGACTTATTTTCCATCTCATTGAAATCCTGAGAGTTGACATCTTTCCATAGACCTCTTAATTCTTTCTTTTTTTTTTTTTT
>NW_003852576.1:3075320-3076824 GCF_000181295.1 Otolemur garnettii | reverse complement strand
CTTGAGCCCAAGAATTTGAGGTTGCTGTGAGCTATGACCCCACAACACTCTACTGAGGGTGACAAAGTGAGAGTCTGTCTCAAAAAAAAAAAAAAAAAATGCCAGTACTTCCAAACTTGTCCATAGATTTAGTAAAATTTCAGTGAAAATCTCAGCAGGTTACTTTGTAGATAGATGTTGATGAACTGACTCTGAAGCTTATATGGAAAGGAAAAGACCCAGAAGTCAAGTAAATCTTTTTTTTTAAATCAATTTTAAAAAAGTTATTTATTTATTTATTGCAGTTTTTGGCCAGGGCTGGGTTTAAACCCACCACCTCTGCTATATGTGGCCGGCACCCTATTCAATGAGCCACAGGTGCCAGCCCAGTCAAGTAAATCTTGAAGGAGAAGAAAAAACTTAGAGGATGACACTACTCTAAAGCCAGAGTAATCACAGTCGGGCATGGTGGCTCAGGCCTGTAATCCTCTTTCTTTTTAATTTTCTTTTTCTTATTTTATTTTATTTTTTTGAGACAGAGTCTCATTTTATCACCCTGGGTAGAGTCCCATAGTGTCACAGCTCACAGCAACCTCCAACTCTTGGGCTTAAGCGATTCCCTTGCCTCAGCCTCCTGAGTAGCTGGGACTACAGGTGGCTTGCCACAAAGCCTGGCTATTTTTTTGTTGCAGTTTGGCTGGGGCTGGGTTTGAATCCGCCACCCTCGGTATATGGGGCCCGTGCCCTACTCACTGAGCCACAGGCACCGCCCTATTTTATTTTATTATTTTATTTTATTATTATTATTTTTTCGTGCCTGTAATCCTAACACTCTGGGAGACCTAGGCAGATGGATTGCTCAAGCTCAGGAGTTCAAGACCAGCTGAGGCAAAAGTGAGACTCCCATCATTACCAAAAATAGAAAACGGTAGCCAGGCATAGTGGTCCACGCCTGTAGTTACAGCTACTTGGGAGGCTGAGGCAAGAGGATTGCTTGAACCTAAGAGTTTGAGGTTGCTGTGAGTTAAGCTGATGCCAGGGCACTTTACCGAGGGCAATGAAGTGAGGCGTGGTCTCAAAAGAAGAGAAAAAGAAGTCAGAGTAATCCACCAGTGTGGTCTTGACAAAAGAATAGACAAAAAATAGATCAATAAAACAGAATAGAGAACCCTAAAATAAATCATATAAATATAGTCAATTGATCTTTTGCAAAAGGACAAAGGCAATAAAAAGAAAAAAATAAAGTCTTTTCAATAAATGGTGCTGGAACAACTGGACATCTACATGCAAACAAAGAAATGATCTAAACACACTTTATACCCTTTATGAAAATTAATTCAAAATAGATCACAGAGCTAACTATAAAACACAAACTACAAAACTAAAAGATTATATATAAGAAAATCTAGATGGGGTGGCGCCTGTGGCTCACTGAGTAGGGCACCGGCCCCATATACCGAGGGTGATGAGTTTGAAACCGGACCCAGCCAAACTGCAACAAAAAATAGCTGGGCGTTGTGGCAGG
>NW_003852576.1:3072231-3073714 GCF_000181295.1 Otolemur garnettii | reverse complement strand
GGGCGCCTGTAGTCCCAGCTACTTGGGAGGTGGAGGTAGGAGATTTGCTTGAGCCCAGGAGTTGGAGGTTGCTGTGAGCTGTGATACTATGGAACTCTACCTGGGGGGGTAGCTTGAGGCTCTGTCTCACACACACACAAAAAGAAGAATGGCACAGGACCCCTATCTCCCACCATATATCAAACTTACCTTGAGATGGATTCAAGATTTGAGTGTAAGACCTGAAATTATAAAAATACTAGAAGGCAGAGTGCGGTGGCTCATGCCTGTAATCCTGGCACTTTGGGAGTCTGAAGCGGGTGGATTGCCTGAGCTCACAGGTTGGAGAGCAGCCTGAGTTAAAGCAAGACCTCACCTCAAACAACAGCCAGGTATTCTGGTGGGCACCTGTAGTCCCAGCTACTTGGGAGGCTGAGGCAAGAATTGCTTAAGCCCAAGAGTTTGAGGTTGCTGTGAGCTATGACGCCAGGGCACTCTACCAAGGGCAACAAAGTGAGACTCTGTCCCAAAAAGGAAAAAAAAAAATACCAGAATACAATGTAGGAGACCTCTTCTGGACATTATGTTAAGTGAAACAAGCTAGACACAGAAAGACAAATACTGCTTGAGCTCACTCAAATGTGGAATCTAAAAAAGTTGATCTCTTGGATGTACAGTACAGAGAAGTGGTTACCAGAGGCTGGGGAGGGCGAGAGAGAGGTGAGAATGGCGAGAGGTTTGCTGGCAGGTACAAAGTTAGATTGGAGGAGTCGGTTCTGTTGTACAGTGAGGTGTAGTTAACAATGATGTATTGCTTATTTCAAAATAGCCAGAAAGAGGATTTTGAATGTTGTCACTATGAAGAAGCGATAAAGATATGAGGGGATGGACATGTTAATTAGCCTGACTTGATCATTATACAACGTACTGAAACAGCACAGGGTACCCCATAAATGTGTACAATTATGTCTCAGTTATCTAGGGGGTGGACAAATTTAGAACTTAGACTCAAACTTACAAAAGCAATTTAGGTAACCCAAAGGTCTGTAGACCCCGTCATACTCTGAAATTTTAAAAAAACTTTTAAAAATAGGCAAAAATGACTATCTTTATTAAGGAAAAATAATTCCAGGGCTAAGCTTTTAGGAATGTAAATCTTCAAGAGGGCTAAGCTTATCTGGACAGGAAATAGGTTATCAAGAATTAAATAGGCTTGGCACCTGTAGCTCCAGTGGCTAGGACTCCAGCCACTTACACTGGAGCTGGAGGGTTCAAATCCAGTCCGGGCCTGCTAAAGAACAATGACAACTACAACCAAAAAATAGCCAGGTGTTGTGGTGGGCACCTATAGTCCCAGCTATCTGGGAGGCTGAGGAAAGAGAATTACTTACACCCAGGAGTTGGAGGTTGCTGTGAGCTATAACGCCATAGCACTCTACCCAGGGCAACAGTTTGAGACTCTGTCTCAAAAAAGAAAAAAAGAAAGAGAATTAAAGGCTGGGCC
>NW_003852576.1:3070932-3071953 GCF_000181295.1 Otolemur garnettii | reverse complement strand
TACTCGGGAGGCTGAGGCAGGAGACTCGCTTGAGCCCAGGAGTTGGAGGTTGCTGTGAGCGTGATGCCACAGCACTCTACCCAGGGGGATAGCATGAGGCTCCGTCTCAAAAAAAAAAAAAAAAGAAAAAAAGAAAACTGAACTCTAATCTGAAAACACTTTCAAGCTTTGAGGGGGGTCCAACTGCAATACTAGACCTGTCTTCATAAGTGCCAGAGCTTCAGAGGGGTGGAGGCAGCAGGAGACTCCAGGAGGAGGCTCGCAGGGCTGGGCAGTAAGGGAGTCCCTTGAAACAAATAAGGTGGACACAGCTGTGACATCTATTTCTTCCCTTCTGGCGATCCAAACTTTTTCCATTTTAAAATACACTGAGAAGTTCTGTATCATACATAACTACCTGTAAAATTTTAAATTACTTCAATCTGAGTTTAACGGCCACCTTTCCTTCAATCTCTTACCAAATCATTTTAAAACTACATCTAAAATTCAATAAGAAAAATTACAATAAAAATGGGCTTTAAGAGTTTTCTCAGATTTATTTAATATTTCTATTGAGAAGGGATAAGTCACAATTCAAAACTCCAGCAAGAAACAATTTCTTGAAGGCACAATTATGACGAAACAAGTTAAATATACTGAACCGCCAGAGATTTTCTATATATACTATTTGACAATAGGCAGGAGACTCTGTGGTGCTTCAGATCCAGCAGAAACGTAGCAAAGTGGAATTTATTTCATATTGAAGGCTAGAGACAATTTGTTTTAATATCAGAGAAAGAGTCCTCAGGAATGAACAGGCACTCTGATAGCCTGTTAGATAAGATGATCTGAGCATAATCAGACATACTTATCAATTAAAAATCAGTAGCCACGTATTTGTATACTTCCTGTCCCTATCACCTAGGACACTCTTCACTTTTCTTTTTCTCTGTGCCTGGCCTTAAAAAGGCACTTCCTCGGCTCGGCGCCTGTGGCTCAAGTGGCTAAGGCGCCAGCCACATACACCTAAGGTGGCGGGTTC
>NW_003852576.1:3067924-3070768 GCF_000181295.1 Otolemur garnettii | reverse complement strand
CACTCTACTCAGGGGTACAGCTCGAGGCTCTGTCTCAAAAAAAAAAAAAAGGCACTTCCTCAAGGAGATTTTTGCACTCTCCACTGCCTACAGGTAGCTGTGAGATATACAGTGCCTAGTGACTCAGGGGCTCCAAAAAGATTTGTGCAATGAATGTAGCAATTGAAGGCTGTTTTTAAATTTTCCTTTTCAGTTTTGCAATTTAATAGAAAAATTGTCCTAGTCTTCTGTAATAAAAATATTGATTTTTACAATGGTCCACAGTGGGAGCCAAGATCATTTCAGATGATATAAAGAAAGAGTTAAAGAGCTAAGCAAAGGGCCAGGCCGAGTCCCCACAATGTAGTTCCTTACCAACCTGGTCCCTTACCAGGGTTAGAAATCTTTATGGGAGACTTTTGAAGTCCAATTGTGTTAAACCATAGTTTTAAAATAATTTAAAGAAAACTGTTCAATCTTCAGTCTTTTAAAACCTTCAGCTCTCATCCTCTCATCAAAGGAAGTATTAAAATTAAGACTCTAATTCAAGGATTCTGATACCTTAGTTTTAAGACACTCTAGAATGTTTTCAATTATCTCAAATTGAAGTATTGTTTTTTCTTTAATGTTTTCTTATATAAATTTATTGTAGAAAATCTGTAAATGACAGAAAGAGAAAAGAAAAATCACCCATGTAAAAACATGGTTAATATTTAGTGTATTTCCTTTTACTTTTATTTATTTTATTTATTTATTTTTTTGCAGTTTGGCCAGGGCTGGGTTTGAACCCACCACCCTTGGTATATGGGGCCAGCACCCTACTCACTAAGCCACAGGCCCCGCCCTTTATTTATTATTTATTTTTTTTTGAGACAGAGTCTCACTATGTTGCCCTGGTAGAGGGCTGTGGTGTCACAGCTCACAACAACCTCAAACTCTTGGGCTTAAGTGATTCTCTTGCCTCAGCCTCCCAAGTATCTGGGATGACAGGTGACTACCACAATACCTGGCTACTTTTTGGTTGCAGTTGTCATTATTGTTTAGCCAGCCTGGCAAGGCTTGAACCCTCCAGCTTGAGTGCATGTGGCTGGCACCCTACTCAATGAGCTACAGGCGCCAAGCCTATATTTTATTTATTTATTTATTTATTTATTTATTTATTTTTGAGACAGAGTTTCAAGCTGTCACCCTAGGTAGAGTGCTATGGCATCATAGCTCACAGCAATCTCCAACTTTTGGGCTCAAGTGATCCTCTTGCCTCAGTTTTTCTATTTTTAGTAGAGACAGGGTCTTGCTTTTGCTCAGGCTGGTCTTGAACTCATGAGCTCAAGCAGTCCACCTGCCTTGGCCTCCCAGAGTGCTGGGATCACAGGTGTGAGCCACATCACCAAGCCTGTATTTCCTTTTTATCCTTATTTCTATAAGGATAAGCAATCTTAAGCAACATTGAGATCTGAATGTAGTCAAGTATCCTCTTTTTTGCTAAAATGAATCTTGAGCATTCTTTTAAATTAAAAAGCTATTATCTGTGCAGAAAGATAGGAACGTTTGCAGTCACAACTTATGTTTTTTATCATAACCATTTTTCCATATTAATAAATAGTATGCAGAAAAATGCTTCCAAAGACTGTATTATATTCTACCTTACAAATATGCCAGTTTATTTAACCATTCTCCTAAGTGTTTTCTAATTTCTTCATTTGGAGGCAACTTTTATTAGGCTGTATTCCAGAGGTGGAATAAATAGGTCAAAGGGTAGGACTATTTCTCAGATTCTTAGTATCTACTGCAAAAGTAGCCTCCAGAGCGGCGCCTGTGGCTCAGTAGGTAGGGCGCCGGACGCATATAAGGAGGGTGGTGGGTTCCAACCTGACCCCAGCCAAAATGCAACAAAAAATAGCCAGGTGGGTGCCTGTAGTTCCAGCTACTTGGGAAGCTGAGGCAAGAGAATCTCATAAGTCCAGGAGTTGGAGGTTGCTGTGAGCTGTGATGCTACAGCACTCTACCGAGGGTGACGACGTGAGACTTTGTCTCTTAAAAAACAAGTAACCTCCAAGTGGATGGCCCTAAAGCACACTCCCATCAGCAGTTTGTCTGAGTTCCTATCTTTATAAGACTGGATATGCAGTGTGAAAATTAATATTAATCCATTTAAACGATCACTTGATAAGTACATTATTAAACTGAATATGGGCCCCTTGTTGTCTCTTTATAACCTCCAGAGACAAGCATGATACACAAAAGAAATATTGATTTACTTGTTCTGCAAATATTTACTGAATGCCTAAATGTCACATGCTATTCTAGCTTCTGCAGACCCAGCTCTTAGGGAGCTGACATTCTGGTGGAGACAAAAGGAAAATAAACGAGTAAAATTATAGAAGACCACGAAGTAAGTGTTGTAGCCAAAATAAATCAGAGGAGGAGGATGGGAGTTGGGTGGAGGGACAGAGATTTGCTGTTTTATCAGGGCAGCGAGGAAAGACTGGACTGACAAGGTAACATTTGAGCAGTGTGACGTGCGGGTATTGATGGGTGAATATCAGGCAGTGCAAAGGCCCTGAGTGGACACCATGCTTGGGAAAAGCAGAATGGAGGCAGCAAGGCTGGAGCAGCGAGGGAGAGAATAGTAGAAAAAGGACTCCACGCCGGTGGGGACAGTCACCGCGGAGGACCCCGTAACCCTTGTCAGTTCTTTGTTATTCTGTGGCATAGAAAACCATAGGAGGTGTCTGAGAAGAAAAATAGATTGGACGTATTTTCTAAAGATCGTAAGCTGCTGTGCTAAAAATACAACGTGCAGGCTAGGATTATGGAGGAAACCAGTTAAGAGGCTATTTCAATAATTCAGGCAAGAAATGATGA
>NW_003852576.1:3062639-3065296 GCF_000181295.1 Otolemur garnettii | reverse complement strand
TCTCAAAAAAAAAAAAAAAAACTGGGAAAAGCAAACACAAATTAATTAATTATGGGCATAGCCAGAATGGTTCCCATTAAGTGGACACAGATTAGAATCCTGACATCTTTTACATTGAAGTCTCCTGTTCATCACTGGCTCATGATGGGTTAACAATTGCTTGGTTCTGATCCAGGTAGACCCTTAGGGTCCCAAGAAGGACAGAGGCCATACGCATGCATGAGTAAATCTTCTGTCCTAGTTATTGGATGAGGGGATGAGCAGGATGGGACATCCACCACTCTGGATCACGAAGAATTCAGCTGATGTGGCTGACAGCATGGCCATCACCTTCTGTTTCCCAGAAGGGTCCCATCGGCATTCTGTGCATCGTAGCTGGTATATAGTAAGTACCCTATAAATTCTGACACGGACTGTCAATCCAGCTAGAAAGTATTACACGGACACTAGATCAATTTGAGTAATTCCTTCAAACTTCAAGTAGTGCTGAAATTAGACCATTTATCATCCAGCCCCTGAAAGCTCTTACTCCCAACCTGGTCTGCCTCAGGTCCAGGAGCAATCTGGAGCCCGTCTCTTTTGAACAGGATTTAACTAAACAGAGATAGGAGCACTTGTCTTACAGAAGAGTTCCTTAAACTATGTGCTCCTCGAGTGCTTTTAGAAATACAAATTGAGGAATCTTTCATTTCCACAACATTCGGAACTCATCTCTTGTATCATGTACGGTGAACCTGTAACGCTCTCCTTTCTCATCACTCGGGCCTCCAGTCCCAAGTTTTCATTTCTGAGGCATGGTAGGTGGTGAACAGTGTCACACTTACTTCACACTTACTTCCCGGCCACCAAATGGATGCTCAGAGTCACATATTTTATCAACCTGGGTAAGAACTTCTGATGGCTCAGGAACATTTTTTTAGGGTTAAAAAGCAGGGTGTTGTGGCTCGTGCCTGTAACCCTAGCACTCTGAGAGGCTGAGGCAAGAGGACTGCTTGAGCCCGAGAGTTTGAGGTTGCTGTCAACTAGGATTCCACAGCACTATACCAAGAGCGACAAAATGAGATTTTGTCTCCCCCCCCCAAAAAACACCCAAAATGACACTAAGCAGTTGGTAACCTTAAATTATAGCCCAAGAACTAATTATCTGTATCAATATATTTCAAAGAGTGGCTCGGTGCTTGTAGCTCAGTGGTTAGGGTCCTAGCTATAAACACCAAGGCTGGTGGGTTTGAACCTGACCCGGGACTGTCAAAACGACAACAACTGCACCAAAAAGAATAGCCGGGCACTGTGGCGGGTTCCTGTAGTCCCAGCTACTTGAGAGGCTGAGGGAAGAGAATCGATTAAGCCCAAGAGTGAGCTGTGACATTATGGCACTTGACCAAGGGCAACATAGTGAGACTCTGTCTCAAAAAAACAAAAACAAAAACAAAAACAAAAAAACTTTGACTAGGGCCAGGCATAGTGGCTCCTACCTATAATCTGGCACTCTGGCAGGCCGAGGCGGGTAGATTACTTGAGCTCAGGATTTGGAGACCAGCTTGAGCCAGAGTGAGATCCCCATCTCTACTAAACTGAGAAAAATTAGCCAGGTGTTGTGTTGGGTACCTGTAGTCCCAGCTACTTGGGCAGCTGAGGCAGGAGGATGCTTGAGACCAAGAGTTTGAGGTTGCTGTGAGCTACAATGACACATGCCACAGCATTCTACCCAGGGCGACAGACTCTGTCTCAAAAAATAGTAAAAAGAAGTCTGACTAATGCCAATTTCCACATCTTTCTCTAATTTTTTTTTCCTAGATGGTTTAAATCAATGATTTAATGACTGATTCAGTTGAACTAAATATTATCTTTTGGGTATGTCTATAAGTAATGATTAAAAATCTCAGAAGTGACAATGCCTTGGCTTCCATAAAACCTCAATGTTCCATTCTCTCTCTTCACCCCAACATTCCGGGTCCCAAGCAGTCCCAGTTGGATCCAGCTAATTGTTCTGACCACTGAATAACAGTAATTTGCTTATTTAATCATATGATAAATACCTCATTTCTACCTTTTTTTTAAAAGAGAGTCTTACTCTGTTGCCCTCAGAAGAGTGCTGTGGTGTCATAGCTCACAACAACCTCCAACTCCTGGGCATAGGCGATTCTCTAAGTAGAAGAGATCCTCCTGAGTAGCTGAGACTACAGGCGTCCACCACGACACCTGGCTATTTTTTGGGTGCAGTTTGGCCGGGGCTGGGTTTGAACTCGCCACCCTCAGTGTATGGGGTGGGTGCCCTACTCACTGAGCCACAGGCGCTGCCCCTCATTTCTAGTTTTGATACAATGTTACCTTTACTGTGCTCTTCTGTTTAGCAGAACGCCTGTGAGTTCAAGTCCTGATTCTGCCCCTTACTGGATGACTGGCCTCAGACACATGGAACTGTTCTCTCTTACTTTCCTTATCTGCACGAATGTTAACAGTCCCGACTTTACTGGCTCTTTGAGAGGATTAAATCAATGTGTTATTCCAATCCCATTTTTCTGCCACCTGCATACCCCCCAGCCCAGCTCTTATTTATTCTGGGCAGGAAAGAGGTCAGTGGATTATTTGTAATTATCCTACAGTTTTAAAAGAGAAAAACACAAATATTATTAATTCACTTTATGATTTTGTTA
>NW_003852576.1:3060265-3062490 GCF_000181295.1 Otolemur garnettii | reverse complement strand
AGCCTCCCAAGTAGCTGGGACTATAGGTGCCCGCCACACGCCTGGCTATTTTTTGGTTGCAGCCGTCATTGTTGTTTGGTGGTCCAGGCTGGATTCAAACCTGCCAGCTCAGGTGTATGTGGCTGGCGCCTTAGCTACTTGAACCACAGGCGCCGAGCCTATTTTTTTTTTGACAGAGTCTCACTATGTTGCCTTGGTAGAGTGCTGTGACATTACAGCTCACAGCAACCTCAAACTCTTGGGCTTTAAGCGATTCTCTTGCCTCGGCTTCCCAAGTAGCTGGGACTATAGGTGCCTGCCACAACACCCAGCTGTTTTGTTGTTGTTGTTGTTGTAGTTGTCATTGTTTAGCACTAGAGCCCCGGGGTATGTGGCTGGTACCCTAACCTCCGAGCTATGGGCGCTAAGCCTGTTTATAATTTACTAATTTATTTTTTTTGAGACGGAGTCTCACTATGTTGCCTTGGATAGAGTGCTATGGCGTCACAGCTCACAGCAACCTCAAACTCTTGGGCTTCAGTGATTCTCTTGCCTCAGCCTCCCAAGTAGCTGGAACTACAGGCATCTACTACAACGCCTGGGTATTTTTTTGTTGTAGTTATTGTCTTTTGGCAGGCCCAGCCTGAATTCAAATGCACCAGCTCCGGTGTATGTGGCTTGTGCCCTAGCCCCTGAGCTACAGGCACGGAACCTGTTTATAATTTTTTTGAGCGGGATACTCCTCCAAGCCATCTCCAGGCTGAAGTCCAGCTTCCCTGCATGTCTCACAGTAGAAATGGTTTCCTTCTTCGGGTGTAGACCACGCAATCCCCTGTGGATTTCATTTTGCATCCTAAAACGCATCTTCCCATTTAGCCTTTCCTCAGTGTCAGAAGATGGTCTTTCTCTCCTTCCTGAATGTCTGCTCCTCACACTGCTCACAAGATGAGTGATTTCTCTGTAAAACTGGTGTGAGTGCACTTTTCCTCCAGTAGAGCAGGTGAACAAATGCAACAAGAAAACCATGTGGAGTGGTGCCTGTGGCTCAAGCGCCTAAGGCGCCAGCTACATATACCAGAGCTGGCGGGTTCGAATCCAGCCTGGGCCGGCCAAACAATGCTAACTACAACCAAAAAATAGATGGGTGTTGTGGCAGCGCCTGTAGTCCCAGCTATTCGGGAGGCTGAGGCAAGAAAATTGGTTAAGCCCAGGAGTTTGAGGTTGCTGTGAGCTGTGATGCCACAGCACTCTACCCAGGGCAACAGCTTGAGGCTCTGTCAAAACAAACAAACAAACAAAAATCCATGTTGGACATCTTTTGAAATAAGATCGGAAGGGGTTTAAGACTAAAATAGTACCTGGCATGCAGAGCTTGAATTGTTCTGTTGATAGCTCTTATAATACAAACAGGTATGTTTTTACTTTTAAGTCTATTTTGAATTGTTTTTTTTTTAAACCATTAAAGACACAACACAATTCTGTATCTTGCTATTCAAATGATACATAACAGTGCTTCTATCAAGCTTTTGAATCTGGGGAGGGAACTATACCCTTTTAAAACACCAATTACTTTGGTTTAGTTTCTCATGAGATGAGAAAGAAAATACAACTGGAATTCCTACAGTATTAGTGTAGAATTCATTAAACTTGGATCACAATGCAAGCTGGCTTCAGGATGTAGTTTTTGGTGTTTCTACATTTTGAATTCTTTCTCAAAATACACTCTGTAGATATATCTCAAAAGGAATAGCAGAATTAAAAGTTTAAGTAATTTAGTTCTGCCAGAATGTCTTGGTAACACAAATCACTAAGGACTATAACTTTTTAGGTTTGTGTTTTACCAAACATCATATCCTAATAGTATATTAATATTATAGTTCCATTTAAAATGAAAATTGATTATAAAATGATTTAAGAGTAATTATAGTTTGGTATTATAAAATAACAAACCCTTACAAACTAACCAGCACACCAAGCAAAAACCAAAAAACTTAAGGTGTGATTTTTGGTGTAAAATGTATCTGATTATATCGTTTAGTTCTTAGCACATAAGGTAAAAGGTAAATTTATGTTCAATGAACACTTATCAAGAGGAAAGAATTCCAAACTATGAAGTAAGCTGCTCTTATTTACATAGGACATTTATTAACGGAAAAAGCATCCTGAGGGACCAGGACCATCTTAATTTGCCAGCAAAACCAGACAGATGCAATACATTGTAATAGAAATAAAAGTTTTCTTTTTCC
>NW_003852576.1:3056153-3058273 GCF_000181295.1 Otolemur garnettii | reverse complement strand
ATATTATGCTAAATGCCCATTTGTAACTGCAGCAAACTCATAGATACACTATGGACTACAATACACAAATCCTGACCACAAGTTTCAGTATAAGAGATTTACTGGTCTCTCCCTTAAAGCAAGAAATATTCTGCAGTTCAGATTCATATAAGTAGTGCCTTTTAAAAAATAAATTAAAACTGCTATTCTGTCTGTATTATAAATATTTTTAGTCCATTTTACAGAATGTTAAAGTGGTCATAAATGTATTATCTCCCAGTAAATAAACATGGCACTGGAGCCAGTTTAGAAAACAAAAAAAAGCAGCACACTGGCCATGGAAATATCCAGGATTACTTTATATTTCCTAACATTAAAAAAATTAAACCAAATAAGGGGAAAAAGGAAAGAAGAAAAAGAAAGTTTACAAAACGGCAACTCCTATGATCTGAAATAATGTACAGAAATGTCTTCATTCAATTCAGTAAACGGAGCCATTTTTGGAATTAACATTTATGGATACCTGGGTAGGAGAGTGTTCTTTTAGTACTCAGGTCAAAATCACAAGATTACACTGAAATAATTTCCACATTCCATAAGGAAAGACAGACTTTGAAGAAGAGTGACTGTTTAAAAACCACATACCAAAATTAATCCGAATATTTGAGATTCATGGAGTGAAATCTTCAGTGGCATCAAAATTAAAAATTATCCCCTGGGCGCCACTCTTTTACCAATGGGAAGAAAGGAGACATGATTACAAGGTACAATATACAGTGACAAGCTATCATGAGAAACTATACACAATTTAAGTAACTGAAATGTTCCCTATGGAAGCATAAAAACATGATTTTCAAATTGATTCCACTTGTAGTGAGTCTCTTAGATGTAAGAAGTCGATTTCATTCTGGGGCCTGCTGAACTGATCTTTACATAAAACATTTCCTCCATCTCACAAAAAAATGGCTTCTGAACGGCACCAACTCCTTCAATGTGGGAGAGGAGGAAACGGGCTTCGCAGAGTGGCTTACTAAACTTGTTTCCACGGGCTTCACCAAGGTGATCCATTCCATCACATTTACAGTATCTCCAAATCTACATGTCGAACTTCAGGATTTCGTTTCTGGAAGGAAAAAATCACCACCACATTATTCACAGCATAAAATAAAATCTTCTGTTTCTTTTTATTTCTTTCCATCACTAGGGCCACCGAAAACATTTCATCAAGCTATTTCACTGTAGCACACCAACAAGAGAAATACTGCTGTACAAGACTAAAACAATCAGATCAACAGGTGAACAGACACAAGGTATGCGAGATAGTCCCACCTCCCTGAGGGTGGGTTTGTTCCTGTATTAATACAAAAATGCATTAGGATCTGATACGTACCAAGCATTGCACAATGAAAATATGTTTTAATGTTGAAGAGAAAATTATTGCAAAACAATAATAATCAGAAAGAGTAAACTGATACCACTGACTTTATGTATTTTAGCAACAACCCCTATAGTCTTGGGTTAGGCACTATGCTAGAAAATGGAGCTATGACTTTAAGTAAGACTCTGCTCCTGGCCAGGCATGGTGGCTCACACCTATAATCCCAGCACTCTGGGAGGCTGAGGCAGGTAGATTGCTTCAGCTCAGGAATTCCAGACCAGCCTGAGTAAGAGTGAGACCCTATCTCTAAAAAAGCCGGGCATTGTGGCGGGCACCTGTAGTTTCAGCTACTCGAGAGGCTGAGGGAAGAGGATTTTGTGAGCCCAGGAGTTTAAGGTTGCTGAGAGCTATGACACCAAGCACTCTACCCGGGGTGACAAAGTGAGACTCTAAAAAAAAGGGACTGTTTCTAACTTTGAGGGACTCAGATCAGTGAGAGACAGGTATAGGAATAACCACCTACATGTTAAAGTATTAGAGCTGATAGTGAAAAAAGTTTCCATTTATCGAGTACTCAACTCTTGGGTCAAGTTCTGTGCCAAGGGACTTTACAGGCACACATGCATGTGTCTTAAAATCCTCATAACAGGCTCAGTGCCTATAGCTCAACCGGCTAAGGCGCCAGCCACGTACACCTAAGGGGGCGGGTTCGAATCCCCAGCCTGGACCCACCAAAAACAACAATAACGGCTACAACCAAAAA
>NW_003852576.1:3054703-3055955 GCF_000181295.1 Otolemur garnettii | reverse complement strand
GGCTCCGTCTCAAAAAAAAAAAAAAAAAAAAAAAATCCTCACAATAACCTAATCATTCTTTCCCCATTTTACATGTGGGAAAACTGAAGTTTGAAGAAAGTGACACTACTAGCAAGTCATAAAGCTAGGACAGATTCCAAGCCTGATTCCAGACCCCAAGCTCCTAACTATTACAGTCCACTAAATAGTAGTGGGGAACAAAAATAAGAGAGCAATGACTTTTACACATGAGATCCAGAAAAACTTCAATAAAGATAAAATACTGAGCCAGGATTGAATGTGGTGAGTCTTCCAGATAGATAATGAAGAAAAAACCGCATGAGCAAAGGCAGAGAGCCTGGGCAGTACGCCCTGGCACTATAGGGCAGTTAGCACAGGAGGTTCAAAAGGAAAGGGTTAGTAATGAGGCTGAAAGCCCAAACAGGCAGAAACCAGGTTGTTAAAAATCTTATGCAACTTCAGTAACACCAAATACTGTCTACTGTTACATGCCTGTTCTGAGCCAGCACTGAAGCATATACGACAGTGAATGGCAAACAGTATTTACCTTCAATGGACATATGCCGAGGAGGGGGTAATACAGGGAAGTAATTAGTCATCATTATGCTATACTCTTCTACAGAGCAAAGGAAAGGGTTTGGGTTTCTTTTTCTTTCTTTTTTTTTTTTGTGAGACAGAGTTATACTTTGTTACCCTTGGTAGAGTGTCATGGCATCACAGCTCACAGCAACCTCCAGCTCTTAGGCTTAGGCGATTCTCTTGTCTCAGCCCCCCAAGTAGCGGGGACTACTGGCACCCATCACAACGTCAGGCAATTTTTTTTGTTGCAGTTTGGCTGTGGCTGAGTTCAAACCTACCACCCTTGGTATATGGGGCTGGCGCCCTACTGAGCCACAGGTGCCGCTGCAACAAAATTTTTAAGTTAATAATTCAGAGAACTTCAACACAGTAATAAGATATATTTTATAATTTTATAATTCTCATTTTGTATGAATTTATGAATTAGCTTCTATTATTTTTAACATTACTTAGAAATATGCAAGCTCTAAAATTTAAACCAAAGTATCACCTATTCTAAAACTCAATGGCATTACTCAACAGAGATGGCTATCCCGGTACAGAATTAATCATGAAGGTTACCTCGCAAAGTAATTCAATAATAATTAAAATTTAGGCTCAGCGCCTGTGGCTCAAGTGGCTAAGGCGCCAGCCACATACACCTAAGGTGGCGGGTTTGAATCCAGCCCAGGCC
>NW_003852576.1:3052211-3053819 GCF_000181295.1 Otolemur garnettii | reverse complement strand
CAGGAGTTGGAGGTTGCTGTGAGCAGTGAAGCCATGGCACTCTACCCAGGGGGACAGCTTGAGGCTCTGTCTCAAAAAAAAAAAAAAAAAAAGAGAATGCGCAGGCTGAAGCGCAAAAGGAGAAAGATGAGGCAGAGGTCCAAATAAACCAGCTGGTTGTGCACTCGTGAAGGCCACAAGAGAAGGAACATGGGATGCCAGAGGCTAAGAGGCTAGTACAAGCTGCTGGACTGCATGCTACTGTCTGGAGTTTGCTCTCAGTGGATAGAAGACCTCATCGCCATCCAATCACCAAGACCACCCCTAAGAGACCCACCTTGCTCACACCAAAACAGTCCCTTGCCCTGGACCTGACATCCTGGACTCGTTCTGTTTATCACTTGTGGCTGAGTGTAACCAGTATACAATAAATCATACCTTCTGCTGTTTTGGCTGATGAAGCAAAAAAAAAAAAAAAGAATAAATATAGTTTCTGTGATCAATTTGGTAATATATTTTTCTAGAGACAGGGTCTCACTCTATCACTTAGGCTGGAGTGCAGGGGTACGATCCTAGCTCACTGCAACCTCAAATGCCGCGGCTCAAGGAATTCTCTGCTGCAACTTCTCGAGTAGCTAGGAATATAGGCACAGGCCACCATGCCTGGCTAGTTCTTTTTCAATTAAAAAAATTTTTTTGTAGTGATGCTGGTCTCCCTATATTGCCCAGACTGGTCTTAAACTCCTGGCCTCTGCTAAGAAAGAGAAAAGTTCCTGGAAAATTTTCAAAATGCTTCTTACTAAAAACGAACAAAAAACCTTTGAGCATTTTAGAAATTAAGCAAGCAGTATAGAATACTGGTTAAAAGTACAGAATAGAGGGGCTCGGCGCCTATAGCTCAACCGGCTAAGGCGCCAGCCACATACACCTAAGGTGGCGGGTTCGAATCCCCAGCCCGGACAACATGAGGTGTAATGCCACAGCACTCTACCCAGGGGGACAGCTTGAGGCTCTGTCTCAAAAAAAAAAAAAAAAGTACAGAATAGTGGCTAGAAGTACAGAATTTGGAATTGAACAACATAAGTTCAAATCATTATTTCCCTATTTCCTTGGGTAAATTATCCAACTTCTCCAATCCAACCATTTTCTTCCTTATAAATACCTATACATATGGCTTTACTGAGCAGGCAGGAGGATACCTGTGATACACTTAATGTCCGATGTACAGTAAATACTAGAAAGTGGCTGCTGTTAACATTATATTATTTTTATGAATACATCTTACTTTCAGTTCTTTCTCAAGTCTATCTACTTCAGCTCCTAGAGTATCAATAATATTTTCTCCATGTTTAAGCATAAAGGTCTCCAGTTCTTCAGAAGTTTTCACTTCCTGAATTTCCTAGAAATAAAATAAAAGGAAAAACTTAAGAAAAAATCATAGTGTGTTGATAATTTCTTTAAAAAAATTTAAAACACCATTAAGTTTAATGAACAATTAAAAAAAAAAAAAACTTAAGTCATAGGTGATGGATTAGCTATTTCCAAAAAAAATCAGATCAAGAGGCTCGGCGCCTGTGGCTCAAGCGGCTAAGGCGCCAGCCACATACACCTAAGGTGGCGGGTTCGAAT
>NW_003852576.1:3046294-3051844 GCF_000181295.1 Otolemur garnettii | reverse complement strand
AAAAAAAAAAAAAAAAAATATCAGATCAAGAAAACTGAGGATGGCTCAGTGCCTGTAGCTCAGCGGCTAGGGTGCCAGCCACATACACCAGAGCTGGCGGGTTCGTATCCAGCCCAGGCCTGCCAAACAGCAATGACAACTACAACCAAAAAATAGCTGGGAGCTATGGCAGGTGCCTGTAGTCCCAGCTACTCGGGAGGCTGATGCAAGAGAATCACTTAAGCCCATGAGTTTGAAGTTGCTGTGAGCTGTGATGCTACAGAACTCTACTGAGGGCAACAAAGTGAGACTCCATTTTATAAAAAAAAAAAAAAAAGGAAAAAGAAAGAAAACTGAGGACAATACTAGTCAGACATAGCACGGCAAAATCACTGGGAAAAGGGCAGACTATTCCAGAAATGGTGACAGAATAATCATTTTCCAGGGAGGAAAAAGCATTAAATCCCTACCTCAGACTATTAAACAAACAGATTAAAGACCTAAGAGTAAAAAGCAAACCACAAAACTTTTAGTAGAAAAAATAGTAGAATATTTTTCTAGTAGAGAAAGAAGGATTTTTCATGTAAGATAATAAAAAGCACAGAGGAAAAGATTACAAATTTGACATTAAAATTAAAAACCATATTATATCTTGTGTACAATGAAAAGTCAAACCATAAAAAGTTACTTGCATATGTATAACCATGGAAGAATTAGTATGATATATTAAAAATAATATGTCTCCAACTCTGTCACTAAAAACAAGTGAAAAAACAAGGAGCAATAATATAGCAGAAATTCTAATGGCCAACGCACTTCACTGTTTATTAATTTCACTACTCCAAGAAATAAGATATGATTTCACACTTACACTTTCAAAAATTTCAAAACAACCTAGTAATACAACCTAGTAAGAGCAGGAAGTGAGAGAAACTATGATACACATCGTAGAAGTTAAATTGGTACACTTTGAAGAAAAATTTGACAATGACCCAGGGAAGCTGAAGATAAATACACTTAATGGCTGACCTATTTTTTTTTTTTGGAGTTTTTGGCCAGGGCTGGTTTTGAACCCTCCACCTCCAGTGTATGGGGCTGGCACTCTACTCCTTTGAGCCATAGGCACTGCCCTGGCTGACCTATTTTAAATCACATACTATAATACCTTAAAGAAACTTCTATAAATGTGAACAAGACAACATGAATGGGAACCAGAAGAACACCATCATGGCACAATTTCATAAATGCCCATCACCTAGAGACAGGATAGACTGCAGCGTATTTATGGGATGAAATGTTACATAAAAGCAAATTAGAGATAAGTAGCATGGAAGAATTTCAAAAACATGGCTATTGGGCGCTGCCTGTGGCTCAGTGAATAGGGCGCTGGCCCCATATACCGAGGGTAGCAGGTTCAAATCTGGCCCCAGCCAAACTCCAACAATAATGAAAAAATAGCCAGACGTTGTGGCGGGCGTCTGCAGTCCCAGCTACCGGGAGGCTGAGGCAAGAGTATTGCCTACAACCGAGAGCTGGAGGTTGCTGTGAGCTGTGATGCCACAGCACTCTACCAAGGGCAATAAAGTGAGACTCTGTCTCTAAAAAACAAAAAAAAAAACAAATATGGCTGTTAAGCAAATTGTGTCAATAAATAGAGTATGATACCATTTATACCAACTTTTAAACACTAAGAATGCTCTATACAGGGTAGCCATAAAGTTCATGAGCAATTTTAAAGTGCACACTCTTTTTTTTTTGAGACGGAGCCTCAAGCTGTCCCCCTGGGTAAAGTGCGGTGGCATCACAGCTCACAGCAACCTCCAACTCCTGGGCTCAAGCAAGTCTCCTGCCTCCGCCTCCCAAGTAGCTGGGACCACAGGCGCTGGCCACAACGCCCGGCTATTTTTTGGTTGCAGCCGTCATTGTTGTTTGGCAGGCCCAGGCTTCGAACCCGCCACCTTAGGTGTACGTGGCTGGCGCCTTAGCCCCTTGAGCCACAGGTGCTGAGCCAGTGCACACTCTTTTAAATTGCACACGAACTTTACAGCTACCTTCTATATGCTTCTGCAACTTTATTAAAGTTACCTAAAATGTGTCTCAATTTGCCTACATGTGTTAAAAAGAAAATGTTATGTCTTTACACCAGACTTGCTGACAATAAATTAGATAAAACAGATAAAATGCCTGGTGCTTAACAAGCATTTAAAAAGTCTGTTCTTCTGCTATCTCCTCTGAACCATTCTCCAAAAAATAAAAAGGGTCGCCGTCAAACTTTGGAAACTAAGATTTGAAGAGTTGAAGTGACATTAAGACCTATAAAAAATAAAAAAGTTTTATTTTGTTTATGTCAGAAGTAATTTTTCTGACCCTTAGCTATCCAAGAAAATAATAAACACATAAACTTACCTGTAGCATTTGGTCAAAATCTTGTTTCTCCAAATATGATCTCGTAACAACTCGTCCATCGAAATCTACTTCTGCCTTAAATCTGACTTTACCTAATCCCAGATCTGTGGCTTTAACATCATGAACTGCCCTGTATGTAGTCAACAACAATGCATATCAATTATACACACACACACACACACACACGTACACTTCAAAGGCACAAAGTCTAGAATTCTCTTTTCCCACCAATGATGAAGATGGACAAAGACGGTGTCACAGTCTTCATCAAGTATCACCCACCATTTTCTAATGCTCGCTGTCCAGGGAGATGTTTTTTGCAAAATGCCACACATACGGGCAAACTTAACAAACACTATAATATGGTAATGGTAATTTGTATATATGTGTATTAACTCAAAATCACTTTTCTTCTTTTTTTCACTTTTCTAAAATGTCCTGCTATCTCATAAACCCTCCCCCCCATATGTCCACTTACCAATTTCCTAAGTACCATTTACAAAAAATTTTTTTCTGGATAATAGTGTTTTAGAGTATATGAATCACTTTTATATTCACTAGGCTCTGTAAGAAGTCTTCAAACAATGCTATGAAGGTCTCTAGTAGACTGGCATTAATAATAACCACCCCCTGGGACTGACGTGGGGCATACGGAGTGAACACATACATACCGTACTTTGCCACATATATGCAATTCTGTGTATAATGTGCACCCACACTTTTTGGCACAAAGTTTCAGGAAAAAAACCTCTGATTTTAATTTATTTCCCCAAATGAATAGGTCTTTTATTGCATTGTTAAAATTACAAGTATCTCTTAGGAATCGACAACTCATTTTAATTTTTTTGTTTTTTTTTTTGAGACAGAGTCTCACTTTGTTGCCCTTGGTAAAGTGCTATGGCATCACAGTTCACAGTAACCTCAAACTCTTGGGCTTAGGTGATTCTCTTGCCTCAGCCTCCCAAGTAGCTGGGACTACAGGCGCCCGCCACAACACCTAGCTATTTTTTGTTGTTGTTGTTGCAGTTTGGCTGGGGCTGGGTTTGAACCTGCCACCCTCAGTATATGGAGCCGGTGCCTTACCCACTAAGCACAGGTGCTGCCCCATTTTAATTTTTAATACAAATTTTTGTTTGTTTCTATTTAGGTACTTGTAAAGGAATTTTAAAAAATATCTAGATTGCTAGCTCCCATCTAATGTATACAAAGAGAAATATATTGCTTTTCACTGGTCACACATGCTTTCATTGCAAGTTTTGCCATATAAAACCAATTACTATATTCCAAGGTATTACTTTACATAGGGACATCACTACTGCTTTCTATAGTCACACTTTTAATGCATAAGCATACATAAAAGAATTTAAAACATTTATACAGCTATAGAATTAATTACCCATGTGTAATGCGCATCCATATTTTTCCCACAAAAATTTGGGCAAAAAAATATATTATATATGGCAAAACATGGTTAAAATATAGCACCAACTACAAGGCAGGCATTTAAGAATGGTTTTCATGGCCAGGCGCAGTGGCTCACGCCTGTAATCCTAATATTCTGGGAGGCTGAAGTGGGTGGACTGCTTGAGCTCATGAATTTGAGACCAGCCTGAGAAAAAGCGAGACCCTGTCTCTACTAAAAATAGAAAAACTGAGGCAAGAGGATCGCTTGAGCCCAAGAGTTGGAGTTTGTTGTGAGCTATGATGCAGCATGCTACTCAGGGTGACAGCTTGGGACTCTGTCTCAAAAACAAAAAAAGAAAAAAACCCCCAAAACAAGAGATGGAATTAATAATCAAAAAACTACCTACATAGAAAAATCTATGCCCAGATGGCTTCACTGCTAAATTCTACCAAATATTTAAAGAAGAAATAAAATAATATTGATTATTCACAAACTGTCCCAAAAAATAGAAGAGGAAGGAAAACTTCCCAACTCATTCTAAGAAATTAGTTTTACCTGGATACCAAAACCAGACCAAGACAACACAAGGAAAGGACATTAATACAGATTATCTCACATTGAGTTACTAAGTCTGATGCTGATTTTAAGAATGCTCAACTTGGCTCAGCACCTGTAGCTCAGAGGTCAGGGTGCCGGCCACATACGCTGGGGCTGGCAGGTTTGAACCCAGCCTGGGCTTGCCAAATAACGACAACTACAAAAACAACAACAAAAAATAGCCGGGCATTGTGGCAGGTGCCTATATTCTCAGATACTTGGGAGGCTGAGGCAAGAGAATCACTTAAGCCCAAGAGTTTGAGGTTGCTGTGAGCTGTGACACCATAGCACTCATGGCACTCTACAGAGGGAGACACAGTGAGACTCTGTCTAAAAAAAAAAAAAAAAAAAAAAAAGAATGCTCAACTTCTGAGTGGGGTGTAGGCAGGGATGGAGAGAAAAAAAAGTAGAATGATCAACTTCTAATATTCTTTAAGAAAACAGATCTCACTGTGTTGCCCAGGCTGAAGTACAGTGGCTATTCAGAGGCACAATCACGGTGCACTATAGCCTCAGATGCCTGACCTCCAGTGATCCTCCCATCTTAGCCTACTACCATGTAGCTGGGACTAGAGGCACATGCCACCATGCTCAGCTCTCAATTCATAATCTTGATCCAACAAGGTAATTAGTTTTCAAGATTAAACATACAGGGCATAGAATATAAATCTAGTATTCACTAGTATGTTTTACTAATTCAGATATATAGGTTTTTTTTGTGTGTGTGTGTGAGAGACAGAGTCTGAAGTTGTCGCCCTGGGTAGAGTGCTGGGGCACCACAACTCACAGCAACCTCACACTCTTGGGTTTAAGCGATTCTCTTGCCTCAGCCTCCCAAGGAGCTGGGACTACAGGTGACTGCTACTGTACAGGTGCTCTGGCTCTTTTAATTGCAGTTGTCATTGTTTAGCAGACCCGGGCTGGGTTCGAACCCACCATCCTAGGTGTATATGGCTGGAGTCCTTGCCGACTGAGCTATGGGCATCACCTACATAGGTCATTTTAAAGAGATTTAACATAAAGATGGCAAGTATAACCCAGAGGAAAAACACTTTCTTATTTTAAAGTTTGAAAAAATAAATACATATAGCTAGTGGAAAGATAGGATTTTAAAACTTTGCTCTCTCATTTTTTCATTCTGTTATAAATCTCAGTGAATTCCA
>NW_003852576.1:3037770-3045748 GCF_000181295.1 Otolemur garnettii | reverse complement strand
TTTTTTTTTTTTATTTTTGGCCAGGGCTGGGTTTGAACCCGCACCTTCAGCATATGGGGCCGGTGCCCTACTCCTTTGAGCCACAGGCACTGCCCAGGTTTCACGTTAAGAAGCCAACTATTCCCATTATATCTGACTGTTCCTTGGTCTAATAAATTTAAAAGGAAACCTATACATATTTTTCTAAATGTATCCTTGCTTCCAAGATTATAATTCTGAGAAGTAATAGATTTTTTCAAGTTCTAAGAGCTAGGAACCCAAAACTTACTCTGGGAGTATTTACAAACCAAGCATTTTTGTTTTTTAGTACGTGTTTTGCAAGCCTTAGTAGCAGCACTGGAATAAGGCTGACCTTACTGATGGGTCATTCTCCAGGAGTTCAGTAAGCCGCTGGACTTGCTCTGGCTGGATGGATCGCCCTAAGAGCGCTTCTGTGTTAGTGTAGATGAGGAAAGCTGATACCACACCTAATAAGGTGCCCACACCAAGAGAACCTAGGCTGTCATACAGCGGATTGCCTAAATAAAGCACATAAGAAATCAGTAAATAAACATTTTCTATTATTTCAGTGAGTTTTAGAGAGCAAAAAACCAGAACTAGTAAATCAAGGCATGTGAAATTCACTCTTAATTCTTTTTTTCCTTTTCTTTCTTTTTTTTTGAAATAGTCTCACTATGTTGCCCTCAGTAGGGTGTCATGGCATTGTAGTTCACAGCAACATCAAACTCTTGGTCTTAAGTGATTCTCTTGCCTAAGCCTCCCAAGTAGCTGGGACTACAGGTACCTGCCACAACACCCGGCTATTTTTTTATTGCAGTTGTTATTGTTGTTCAGCAGGCCCGGGCCAGGTTTGAACCCGCCTGCTTTGGTGTTTGTGGCTAGTGCCCTAACCACTGAGCTACGGGCGCTGAGACTCTTAATTCTTGTAATTTCTTCTTTAATGGCTCCTAATACAGAAAGGGGAGAGGGAGGGGAAGGGGAAGGATGGGTGGAGGGAGAGTAATTGGTGGGACCACACCTATGGTTCATCTTAAAAGGGTACATGTGAATCTTTCTAAATGTAGAATGTAAATGTCTTAACACAAATAACTAAGAGGATGCCATGAAGGCAGTGTTAACCAGTTTGATGAAAGTATTTCAAATTGTATATAAAACCAGCACAGTGTACCCCATGACTGCATTAATGTACACAGCTATGATTTAATAAAAAATATAAATAGATAGATAAAAAATAAAACTGGAATGGCTCCTAATACAGTCCTAGCTCCATAGTTGACTGCCTCCTTAAATTGCCATAATTTTCATAAACCAGACATTATACCACAGGTACGCAATGAAAGCTTCCTGGATGCCCGTAGCTCAGTGGTTAGGGTGCAAGCCACATGCTCTGGGATTGGTGGGTTTGAACCCAGCCCAGGCCTGCTAAACAAACAAACAAAGCCAGGAGTTGTGGCAAGCTCCTGTAGTCCTTGCCACTAGGGAGGCTGAGGCAAGAGAATCATTTGAGCCCAGGAGTTTGAGGTTGCTGTGAGCTATGACCCCAAAGCACTCTACTGAGGGTGACAAAGTGAGACTCTGTCTCAATTAAGAAAAAAAAGAAAAAGAAAGTTTCTTGGGCGGCACCTGTGGCTCAGTGAGTAGGGTACTGGCCCCACATACCAGAGGTAGCGGGTTCAAACCCGGCCTCAGCCAAACTGCAACAACAACAACAAAATAGCCAGGCGTTTTGGCAGGCGCCTGTAGTACCAGCTACTCGAGAGGCTAAGGCAAGAGAATTGCCTATGCCCAAGAGCTGGAGATTGCTGTGAGCTGTAACAGCACAGCACTCTACCGAGGGCGACATAGCGAGATTCTTTCTCTTAAAAAAAAAAAAAAAGCTTCTTATGTTGCCCACCTCCTTATGGGAATTGGTTTGTTACAGTCCCTGGGTGGTGAACTTAGAGAGGTTCTACTGTACTAGTTTTATTAACATCTAGTCAAAATATAACACTAAAAAGTAAACTCATTTATCTAAAATAAGTGTTAAAATGATGAGTAAAACAGTCTACTAAAAGATTTGTAGTTGTA
The DNA here is from genome assembly GCF_000181295.1 of Otolemur garnettii. Lineage (NCBI taxonomy): Eukaryota > Metazoa > Chordata > Mammalia > Primates > Galagidae > Otolemur > Otolemur garnettii. The sequence continues at coordinate 3,043,681 of NW_003852576.1, read as the reverse complement.
CAGCTCAATACCAAATACTGTAGAAAATCAAAAGAAAATTTAAAAACATACTTGCCTTTCTTGAAGAAAATGTTTCCTGGTGTGTTACTTAAATAAATTAATTAACTGAATAAAATTTAATTGGTGTGAAACATACATACTTTTGTAAGTTTGATTTGATTTGTTTCCATTATTATGTAAGAGAAAATAAACACATTAAAAGCTGACTTATGAAAAAAAAAAAAAAAGCTGACTTATGTTCACTTCAGTAGTACATATACTATAACTGGAATGATACAGAGAAATTTAACCTAACTCCATGCAAGAATGGCACAAATTCATAAAGCTTCCCATGTTAAAAAAGAAAGTTGACTTTTATATCAAGTCATACTTTCTATAAGCCTAAACTTTTGCTAATTTATATACAAAAAGCATCTAAAATTGTAAGGTCAGCTAGAAAATTGGTACTTTTTACAAATATTCAGGATCACCGTGAATATCCAAGAATGCTGGGATAGTATTAAAACATGCCATTCAACATGAGAAAAAGCTATTCAGACCTCAGATTTTTTTTTTTATTTTTTTGAGACAGAGTCTCACTATATTGCCCTCAGTAGAGTGCTGTGGTGTCACAGCTCACAGTAACCTCAAACTCTTGGGCTGACGTGATTCTCTTGCCTCAGCGTCCCAAGTAGCTGGGACTACGGGCACCTGCCATAATGCCCAGCTATTCTTTTGTTGCAGTTGTCATTGTTGTTTAGCAGGCCCAGGCCAGGCTCGAACCTGCCAGGCTTGGTGTTATGTGGCTGGCGCCATAACCACTGCTACAGGTGCCAAGCCCATACTTCAAACTATTTGAAGAAACAATTAAGAACTATGGAAACTTGCCACCTAACATTATTTTAAATATACAAAACAAAGGGGAAATGGAAAAAGTTCCATTCCAAGAATTCCAAGAGTCTTCATAAATTGAATCTTTCCATACTAAATGGTTCTTTTGCTTTAGAAAATAAAACTAAAATGTATTTTCTGTCTTCTCTCCTATTCTTGTTCTCAAAACACCTAACTAAGAAACCACCTTAAAGAGAGTTAAGGCAATAGGAAGGCGATGGCAGTTATTATTGACACTAAGAGTGGAAACACAAATGAACAAAAGCCACAACACAGAGTAAGTCGACACTTTTTTTTTCTTTTTCTTTCTTTCTTTTTTTTAAGAGACAGAGTCTCACTTTTTTGCCTCTGGCAGAGTGCCATGGCATCTCAGCTTGCAGCAACCTCCAACTCTTGGGCTTAAGAGATTCTCCTGCCTCAGCCTCCCAAGTAGCTGGGACTACAGGTGCCCGCCACAATGCCTGGCTATTTTTTTGTTGCAGTTTGGCCGGGTTCAAACATGCCACCCTTGGTATATGGGGCCGGCGCCCTACCCACTGAGCCACAGGCACCACCCCCAACACCCTTTCTTATTTCAAATTTAGAGAAATTTCTAATTCAAAGAAACCTGAATACTTTTACTAACTAAATACCTTTTATAAACCAATGATTAGAATGGAATATTATTCAATAAATTCCTGCATATTAAAGATTTAAGAAGTACAAATGAATCACTTATAATTTCAGAAATATTCACCTGTTATAGAAGTAAGGCCCATACAAGAAGCTGCTATTATCACTCCCAATACTGCTGCAGTATCTTCCAATAATATCACATTTGTACTAGGATCACGACTTTCCATTACTTAATCATTGGGGAGAGACAAGAAAAGAAAATTTCTGAAATCTTAATTTGATATTATCAGGTAACATTTTAATAAGTATCCATTTAAAACCAAGAAATAAAGATTAAAAAATTTATGAGATCACGATTTTAAAAACTATGTTCAATATACATGCAATTTTTTTGGCTTAAATGTCAACAACAATAGATATATGAAGTCCATTACTTTCTCAGGTTATATAAGAATATATAGAAATACAGTGGTTCACTTAAGTCAAATCTAAATCTAAAGTGTCCATGTTCAAACTGTACCACATTTGTCTTTTTAAAGAGCTTAAGTATACTTAAGAGCCGTACAGGCACTTAACAGTGAGATATATTTTGTACGTATCTATTAGAACAAAGTAAAAGTACTAAGTAATTTTAAGCAAATAAAGGAGGTGAAATAAATGCCTCTAAAAAACATACCGTATCTGTAAAATGACATTCCTTTGGCCCGAGCACTCCTACGAAGTTCATTTATAGCAACAAGAAGTGTGGCTGAAAGAAAAGCATTCATGTTGGCAAAGAAACTTCATACCTCTCAACTTTAAAGATGGCATCTCAAAAGACATGTAAGTACAACATCTCAATGCCAGGCTGGCAATATCAACTAGCCATCATCAAGACCCAAATTAATCATAATAAAACAAATCCCTTATTTCTAAACCATAAAAATTAAATGTAATTACGATAAGAACAACTTATTGAACAAATATTCCTATTTGGCAGGAACCACATACCAAGCACAATCACTTTTGAGCCTTCCAATCTTTTGAGGCAGGTGGTACTATCAACATTTTATAAACAACATTTTAGGGCCCCATAAACATATACAATTATGATCTATTAATTCAAAATATTATAAAAAACAGATGAAAGGAGCACTATACAAGGTAAGTGACAATGTTTCAGGAGTAAACCCTATGAATACAGTGGTTGATTAGGCAGCTTCATACTGATATTAGCAGTTTTCTGTTATAATACTACTAGAGCTGTATACATATTTCAGAAACTTTGAAATAAGTCATACTACAAAAATAGACAGCCTTCAGATTAACACTGCCCAAAACCGACATTTTAAAATGCAGCATAAACTGGCCACAGTAGTGCAAGCTTTTAAATCCCAACTACTCGGAAGGCAGAGTCAAGGGGATCACTGAAGCCCAGGAGCTTAAGCCAGCCTGGGCAACATAGCAAGACTGCTTAAAAAAAAAAATAAAAAAAAAAATATATGTGTGTGTGTGTAATATGTGAAATGGATGGCTTGGCACCTGTAGCTCAGTGGCTAGGGCACTGGCCACATATACCGGAGCTAGTGGGTTTGAACCCAGCCCAGGCCTGGCAAACAACAATGACAACTACAACCAAAAAATAGCCAGGTATTATGGTGGGCATTTGTAGTCCCAGCTACTTGGGAGGCTGAGGCAAGAGAATTGCTTAAGCCCAATACTTTGAGGTTGCTGTGAGCTCTGACACCCCAGCACTCTTCTGAGAGTGACATAAGACTCTCTCTCTCTCTCAAAAAAAAAAAAAAAAAAAAAAATATATATATATATAAAATAAAATTTAAATGATATATATAATTGTTTCTATACTCCATTTCAAATGCTCTGAGCACTGTGATATAATATTCACAAACAAAACATAATTTCCCCTTATCCTCATTCAGGGATGGGGAATCTGAGGCCTTAAGGTCATATGTGGCCTTCTTGATCCTTGAGTGCAGCCTTTTGATTGAATCTAAATTTTACTGAATCCAAATTTTATAGATCGAATCCTTGGGATTCAGCCAAAGGCAGCACTTAAGAATCTAGAAGGCCACAGGTTCCCCACCGGTGTCCTCATCCATGACCATCCATTAGGTGTGGTCATATTATGCCATACAAAGATTTTACTCCCTAAAAGTAGGCAAAGCTTACTTAGATTCTTACTTCCCATATTTTAATCAATGGAACCTAGCAAACTATAATAATGAACTGCTGAATATTTATGTATTACAAATTTACGAATAAGGAGACCCTTTGTGACAGCAGCACGTACCTCCTTCAGATACCAATGATCCTGCTAAAATACAATATGCCTAGAAAATATTAAAATAAAGCATAAATTATCTTGCTAAAAGAATCACAATTATTCATGCACAAAGTTTGCAATGTCTAAATAATATAAATTCAAATCTAAGCCAGATGATAAAGACACTAATGGAAAGGAGTTCAGAGGAGGACAATGAAATACAAACTAACATTTGAAATCTCTGTGTGTGTGTGTGGAGAGCAGACAGTAAGAGCCACATCTGTACTCAAGTAACTTCCGGTTTTGCTTGGATGTCCAGTACTAAAATGTCCTGATTCAGAAGGTAAAGAGTTATAAATAGTAATCCATTACTTTTTGGGGGGTAACACTATTTTCCTTACACTTCTAGGACATTCTTCAATTAAATAAAGATGGCAAGAGAAGCTTTTTCCAAGGAGTACAAAAATCTAGGAACATAAATTCTAAAAAATTTCAACAACATTCAAGCCAAATATCTACATCATAGTATGAAAACAGCACTTTTTATTCCCTGTCTCAACCCTCAACACAGCCTAGGGATTAGGAAAGAGGGGCAGAAGCCCAGGGGTTGTAGCAGGGAGAGGATACAGAAGGTACCACCTTCCCAATCTCCCAGAGCAGGTTTCCTGCCTGAAGAAGCCCAGGAGGAGCAAAAAGACAACTTGAAATGCAGTTCCAACTCAGGACTATTACAAAGGACTGGATATTTGAATTCCTGAAAGACTATTCTTGGGACTAAAAGTGAACAGAGGTCTTTTTACTCTTTGACAGTAACAGGAGAAATTCATGGAACTGCCCAACATCTGACGAAGGAGGCAGGACTCAGTAACTGCACTTCAGAGATGCTCTTATTAACCTCACTGCGTCATCTGGATTAATCGTATGGATCAAATACCTTCTCAACTGTACACTCCTATCATTCCCATTCTTTGACATTAGCACGACAAAGGCATTCTATTTACTCATTGCTGTATCATATTACTTCAAAACTGAGGTGAAAAAAAAGAGGATTACCCATAGAAGGGATTCTATTGGTTGAGGATGAAGCAATCCCATGACTCCATGGTACCACGATAGTCCTGCACCCATCATGAAAATACCAACACCACTAATTAGCGAAGAGATATAGCGCATATTTGAAAATCCATAACTGAAAAATAAAAAAGATGTAGTTTTTAAGAAGTGTAAAGTTTCCTTTAAAAATATGTGCTTAATAGGTCAATGAAAAAGAAAACAAAAAATCTTCTTAGAATACGAAGATGTCATAGCTTTACAATTAAGTAAAATGTATGTGTCAAACTCAAATCTAATCAGAAAAGCAGTATACAGAGTGAAAAACCCTGCCATATCTTTGAAACTATATAGTGAGTATCATTTAATTTAGGTATTTTCTAACCCCTTTTCCATATAACCAACCTTGATTTAGTAGAGTACATCTATATTATGTACTACAGATGCTGGTAAAATTAATCATTTTTAAAATGCATTGAGATGTTTAAAGAATGGGATAACATCTATATTTCCTTGAAATGCAGCTTCTAATTGAGTACTTTTGGTTCTTTTGCCATAGGCAATCTATGATTTATATTACCTATAATTTGATGCTGGATAATGAACAGTTTACAACATATAATTTATTGTTGGTTCTGAATAGTTTGGAATAGCACAACTATCAACTATTACTAGAACTGAGAAGGGTATTTTCAGTTTTAAAATCTCAATTATTTTCAAGCATCTCTGGTTAACGTATATTATTTTGTATTACTCTAAGTACCAATACAATGCTGAGTATTGAAAGAATTCAAAAAATTGGGTGGCGTCTGTGGCTCACAGGAGTTGGGCACCAGCCCCATACGCTGGAGGTGGCGGGTTCAAACCCAGCCCCAGCCAAAAATGGCAAAAAAAAATTTTTTAAATGACATACTATAAGATGAAAAGAATTGCTCATTCATAAAAATATTTCCAGGGAAACTTACCCCCAAACCCAAACTCTATGGCATCCTTCTGGGAGATAGAAATTTAAACAAGAATTCTTTTTTTTTTTTTTTTTTTTGAGACAGAGCCTCAAGCTGTCCCCCTGGGCAGAGTGCCGTGGCATCACAGCTCACAGCAACCTCCAACTCC
>NW_003852576.1:3030626-3037212 GCF_000181295.1 Otolemur garnettii | reverse complement strand
TTTTTTTTTTTTTTGAGACAGAGTCTTACTATGTTGCCCTCAGTAGAGTGCCGTGGCATCGTAGCTCATGAGCAACCTCAAATTCTTGGGCTTAAGCGATTCTCTGCCTCAGCCTTCTGAGTAGCTGGGGCTACAGGTGCCCACCACAACACCTGGCTTTTTTGTTTGTTTGCAGTTTTGGCCAGGGCCAGGCTTGAACCCACAACCCCTGGTATGTGGGGCCCGCACCCTACTCCTTGAGCCACAGGCACTGCCCTGGCTATTTTTTTCTTGTTGCAGTTGTCATTGTTACTTAGCAGGCCTGGGCTGGGTTTGAACCCGCCAGACCTGGTGTATGTGGCCGTCGCCCTAACCACTGAGCTATGGGTGTTGAGCCAGAATCTTTAGTTTCTTATTGAAAATTTTAATTATATAGATCTGTGCTGTCCAATATGAAAAGGTACTAGCCATATGTGGCAATTTAAATTTAAATTAATTCAAAGTGAATACAGTTTAAAAATATAGTTCTTTAGTTCCACTAGCCACATTTCCAGTGCTCAACAGCCACACAGAGTTAGTGACTACCATATTGTACAGATATAAAATATTTCCATCACTGCAGAAAATTCTGTTGGATAGCACTAACATAGATAATTTAAAATGTTTTGAGAAGAAATCTTTACCACCTGAAATTTAAAACTCTTACCCTCTGTTGTTAAACTGTTGGCATATAAAACTGGCTAAGAAAAAATTTTTTTCTAGAGATGGTAATTAGAAGATGAGACAACCATTTGTTCTCTATACTAGCTTATTGACATTTCTAGAATATTCAAGATGTCATTATTAGTAAGTTATCAATTATGCCTTGCTTTCATGTAAACAAAGGTGTTTGTAAAGAATATAGCTTCTTAAAAGAAATAACAGTGCATTTTTTGGCCTTAAGATCATTCAAATTCTATTATTAAAGCTAGTTAAAAATGATGCATGTTTTAGATGATTCTGCTACTAGAAGCAACAGATACCAAAATCTCTGTATCAAATAAGTTGATTCAAAATAATAGATGCTAAAAAGTATACTCATTTTACAAATACTTTTGAAATATTAACAAAATATTATTTCCTGACCACAACAGGGAGATTAAAACAACTATGTGTTTAATACGAGTTATCAAAATTTTAGATAGGGCAGCCTATGAGTCTAAACCTGGAATATATATTTCCCTTTACCATAATAAAATAGACCTTTAACATCAAACTGTGTGCTTTGTTATGATCAAGTAACAGATCCCTGTGCTGTTACAAAGCATAAAAATAATTTAAAATCCATTTTCAAATTATACCTTGAATTTACTTTGACACAGCGGTGAGTCCTGCATTTTAGATACCACAGTAGAAGAAATGATCAAATCTTTAACAAACTGCAGATAAATAAATTGCAGGAGCTTTCTGAAATTCAGTTGCTTTTATTTCAATGACTTGTCGCCAAAACAAACAAAAACAAAATAAAGGCAATGTCCTTACGGGTGAGAAGGATCTGGTGTTTGAATAGACTTACTGATGCCCAATGCTAGTAAACCCTATGGAGAAGAAGGAAAAAAGGTAAATCATCATTAGTAAGACACAATGTGGTAAAGCCAAGTGGGGGGCGGGGGGAAGCTGACAATGACAAGGAAACACTTAACAATATGCATGTCTGACGGCCCAGCAATTCTGGTTTCTAGTACTTACCTTAGAAAAGTAAAGATGAACCCAAAGGGGCTCAAAACACTATTGTTTATAAAGATAAAAAACATGGAGACAACATAAATATCCACCAATTGGGAATGGTAAAATCAATGATAAGCCTTAAACTATTTCTACAGCAGTTTAAAAGAAAGGAATTAGGGTAGAGTTTTCTGTATTGACATGAATAAAGCTTTCAGACACACCAGTGAGTGGAGGAGAGAACAATATGTATGGTACAGAGCAATCTGTACTTTATAGTTTTTGTAAACTACATATAATGGAAAGCACAGGAAAATGTCTGGAAGACACACACTGAACTATGTTTTTATCTGTGAAGAGAGAAGCAGGATTAAGGTGGTCTGTCATCTGATTCTTATGGGAAGAACAGCTGTACAAACAGGAGAGTAAACAGTTTCAACAGTGCATGTTGTATCTGGGCACATACAGATCTGCCCACTGAGTCTGTGACCTCGCCGCCATGGGCTCGTACACCGCAGCCGGGAACAGACAACATGGTGCAGCCGCGTCTCACAGCTGTGTTCACGTCGGCATGGGGCTGTGTCGTGCTGAGTGACGTTTATTATTGTTGTGTGTTTTTATGTGCTATCATAACAATGTCAGAGCTTGAATTAGAGCAATGAACTAACATTAAATTTCTTGTTAAACTTAGCAAGAGTAGAGTGAAATCAGGGACGTGTTAGTCCAAGTTCATGGGAATAAAATCCATGAAGAAAATGGCAGGTGCAAACTGGTTAAACACTGTTCTGAGGGGAAAGCATCACTGGTGAAGTCAGGGTGGGCAACAGTGAGCAGAACTGACAAAAACATGGCAAAATTCCCTCAAATAGTGCGCCACAATTGTTGGCTGGCTGTGAGAAGCACAGTGGACCATATAAACATTGATAGAAACACAGGGAAATCTTAACTGAACATCCTGGCATGAGATAGGCGTGTGCAAAAACGGTCCTGAAGGGATTCGGGTGAACAGAAGCAAAGGAGAGCCTACATTTGCTAAGACCTTTTGGAGAGGCAAAATGATGTTCTGGACAGATGTTCTGGACACTGGTGATGAAACACGGGTGTACCAACATGACCCTGAAACCGAGTGTTCCATGCACAATGGGAGTCAGACAATTCTCCAGGACCAAAAAGTTCCGTCCGTCCAAATCCAGTCAAAATGATGTTTCTAACCTTTCCTGGTATCAGAGGGGTGTTCATTATACATTTGTACCAGCTGGAAACTTAACCAAGTGTACTGTTTGGAAGTGCTGAAAAGGGTGCATGAAAAAGTTAGACAAAAATAACTGACGGCTCTCACATCAGGAAAATGCACCAGCTCACACAGCACGTCTGCGAGGGAGCTGTGAGCCAGGAAACAAACTAGCTGTATTCAAACACCCTCCCTACTCGCCTGATCTGGCCCTCAATATCTTTTTACTTTACCCAAAGATAAAGGAAATATTAAAAGAAAGACATTTGGATGACGTTTAGGACATCAAAGGTAATGTGATGACAGGTCTGATGGTCATTCCAGAAAGAGAGCTCCTGGCGTCAGCGCATCGCTTCCCAAAGGTGACCAGTGACGGCAATGAGGTATGTGGCACTTTTTCTAGCATCCTGAGTTTGTGAACTTGACTGTCCAAACGCATACATTTCTCCTAAAACTGCAAAAGCCGCACAGGAAGCACACACCACATTCCTTCCTTCCTTCCTCTGTCCCTTTCCTCGTTGCTCACTTGGCTTCATCTTTTCTTCCTTTCCTTCTTTCATTTCTATTTATTTGGTTTTTAAAATTTTATCCTTTGTTGAAGAGTTATCCACTGGAACCTCTCTGTATTAGTATGCTTGCCCTTTCTATTCTAATTTGATACGAATTTAGTAGATCATTAGAACTATTTAATACAAATACAAAGCCTCTGCATGAATCCCCTATGTGATTTCACTTGATTGATCTAGTTTTTTCCTTCCTTCAACATGATGCCAAATAATCAGACAGGCAAAGCTTCTAGATAATCCAATTATTCACAGATGAGGTTTCCCTGTGGGATGTAAGACATTCTATACAAACAATTTTTCCTAATAAAATATGCAGAGATTAAATCACCTTGAAAATATATACTGGATTTGTACATTCTGATATTGGAAACCTTACCCCAAATATGCAGATTCTAAGTGGCTTTCCACTGGATTCTACAGGAAAAAGGCAACTACCTAAACCATAGATGACTTTTCAGTGAATTAAACTAAGAAAATGAGAGCACATTAAAGGGAACATATCATTCTCTTAAACCTGAACATTCAAATTGAAATAGTCATTATTAATTCATAATATGTGTACGTGTATTAAGCATATATGTATACATGTATGCTTATATTTAAAAGCTACTTGATAAATATTCAAATTATCTCTAAAAACCTTAATATTCAGGTTGGCTGTGCAATTTACAGTTTATTTTACAAACTGAATTGGACCATATCTCTTAGTTCTTATAAAAAACATCACATAGCACTCATGTTCCACAAAGGTAGGACAGAATCACAGTTGCGTTTGATGTGTCTATGCAGACTGTTTTGCTCACTTAACACATATAAATATATGTTCAGTTATGTTTATATAACTTACAGAACATGTTTGGTTTTCAACAGAATAAGCATTAATGTCCGGTGGCTAAGAAGCATTATCAATGCAACCATTCCCTGATCACCTGCACCTATTTTGGTGTCCTGTTCTGGTGTTGTTCAGTATACATCCTATCGAGCAGCTGCTTAGGTGCCTTGAAAGCTCTATCTAGTTGTTTGATGTATGTATAAGCTACTTACAGAAGACAGAGAAAGAATTGTGTCTTCTTTTAAGACACTATCAATACACTGTGAACTTAGGTGTTCAGAAAATTCATGTGAGTTAATATAAAATGATGTGCTATGTTTTATTTAGTAAGTTTTCCAAAGTAAACTATCACAAAATTTGCATAACTAGGGACATGGGTCTAATTTAAAAATTAGAAGTCTGGCTTGGCGCCTGTGGCTCAAGTGGCTAAGGTGCCAGCCACATACACCTGAGCTGGCAGTTTTGAATCCAGCCCAGACCCACTGAACAACAATGACGGCTGCAACCTAAAAACAGCCGGGTGTTGTGGCGGGTGCCTATAGTCCCAGCTACTTGGGAGGCAGAGGCAGAACTGCTTGAGCCCAGGAGTTGGAAGTTGCTGTGAGCTGTGGTGCCATTGCACTCTACTCAGGGTGACAGCTTGAGGCTCTATCTCAAAAAACAAACAAACAATAAAAATAAAAATTAGGAGTCTTTTTATCTCTCAAGAAGTAAAGAAGGGTGGCACCTGTGGCTCAGTGAGTAGGGTGCTGGCCCATATACCAAGGGTGGCAGATTCGAACCCGGTCCTGGCCAAACTGCAACAACAACAACAACAAAAATAGCCAGTGCTGTGGCAGGCACCTGTAGTTCCAGCTACTTGGGAGGCTGAGGCAAGAGAACTGCCTAAGCCCAAGAGCTGGAGGTTTCTGTGAGCTGTGATGCCACAGCACTCTACCAAGGGCGACAAAGTGAGACTGTCTCTTAAAAAAAAAAAAAAAGGTGTAAATAAGTAAATCCTGAAAAGGTATTCTCTTAATATACCGCACTCTTTAAAAAGGCTTAGGTTTCTAGTATTCATAATTTGGTCTGAAGGGGGTTTAATTTTATAAATTTGTTTTTTTATTTGCAAATTCAAGGAAAGTAACTCAAACTACTAATATAAAAACATCTGAATCATTTACACGTGACTGCATCTTTTTTCAAAAAACTTAAATTCACTGGCTAGTACAGTCATTAAGAACTCATATCCAAAGACCAAACTTCCACTCAATATAAGCATCTTTTCCAAAAGCCTCTACCCAAGCATTTAGTGACTGATAATCTTACACTTTATACTTCATTGTTCGAAGTTCTTAAAGCTTAACAACCTCCTTTAAAATACCATGACTGTATTTCTTTGCATTTCATCACTGAAAAGTAAAACAATTTTCATTTACTTCCACACGCCAACTAAATGAATCAGTTTCTAAACAGGTCACCTTTTAGATTAAAGCCTATGCTTTTATCCTCACCTGATTACAAGTATCAGACAGTGAGTGTATAGCTTCTGAGAACATACTTGCTGAACCCGTATAAATCCAGGCAAGAAATTTAAAGAAACAGTTTAACCCATTGCTAGGAGAAAAAAGAGAAAACAATTTAGAGTAGGTTTGGATAAAAATTTCTACCAGAAGTTTATTTAATCAACTATATATACCTTTATACTTGATTCTATTAAAAATAAATTTAAAAGAATACTTAACCTTAAAAAACATTACTGTTTAGGTTACAAGACTACAAATTTGAAAAATATAGATTATATGAAAAACCATTCTATATGTAAACAAATTACTAAAGTGCATTTTAAAAACCAATGAGAAAAGAGTGTCCTATAATTGGACAAGATGATATTTAAAAAGAAATTCTGTGTTTTAGGCAGATAAAAGATCTGCCCTTAGCGGGGTCCAGCAGGCCAGTGTCAGTGGTAACATTGCGGTGAGGGTCTGTTTACTGAGGTAGGCAGATGCCCGAGGTAGGGACAAGATCTAGAACCAGCAAGTTTCAGGGTCATACTAGGAGACCAGAGATGCTAAAATAAAATGGTTAACCGTGAGGAAGCTGACTGCTCAGATTCCAACAGTAACGACTAACATCATTTACCTCGGGCGCGGTGCTAGTGATTTACCATGTTAAATGACAATTCCACTGTACAAATATTAACACTCTCATTTTATTTTTATTTTTTAATTTTTATTTATTATTTTTTGAGACGGAGCCTCAAGCTGTCCCCCTGGGTGAAGTACCGTGGCATCA
>NW_003852576.1:3028861-3029889 GCF_000181295.1 Otolemur garnettii | reverse complement strand
AAATAAGAGAATTTTCAGGTAGCAACTATCCTTACCAGCGTTTTAATATTTTTTTAACCCTTCAAAAGCATTTGCCACTATTTTCCTAAAACGCCATCTTTCTTTCGCTTCTGCAGCACTCCTAGTTTTCTTCTGACCTTGCTCCCTCCTCTTCCTCAAAACTCTTCTCTGGCTCTTTTTACTCTACCCATTAAATGTTAGCATCCCTCAAGGATTTTTCCTGAGGGCTTGTTTTTCTTCACACTACGCATATAAAAATATATTCCCTAGGTGATCTTAACTACTCCTATGGCTTAAAATTATCATTTATATATCAGTAACTCCCAATTATTCATTTTACCAGTGAAAAGAACTGCTGACCACTTCCACCTAGATGTGTATATACACCTCAAACTCAAAAATGAACTCATCGTTTTCTCTGCTCCCACCCTGCCCATCTTTCCAATGCTCCTCTCAGCGATGGTACAATATTTATCCAGTTGTCCAAGCCAGAAACCTGGGCGCCATCTATGTAGAAGGAAGCTGCATTCCTTCTACAAGCAACTTGGACCTGTCCGTGTCTATCTGTACCACCTCTATGCTAGTTATTTATTATTATCTGTATTATTACAAACGTCTTCCTCCAGTTTAGTGTCCCTTTAATCCTTAAAAGAATTATGTATTACATCTTTATATTTCCAGGTCTCATCACTGCGTCTGATACTGTCTATACATATGACGCTTCAATTAGCTAGGAGGACACTGAATGTGCCCAACACAAAGAAATGATAAATGTTCGAGATGATGGGTGTGCTAATCACCCTGATCTTATCACTATTCATCATATTAATATGTACTGAAACATCACTATGTTCCCCACGAATATGTATAATTATTACTTGTCAATTAAAAATCTTTTAAAATAAAAGAACAAATTCTACAACTAATGTTTCATAGATCCTAAAATAGGTTAATCAGCAACATGGATAAATGGTAAATAAAACAACAGGAATCAAGAAGACAAAGAGGCTCGGTGCCTGTGGCTCAAG
>NW_003852576.1:3023321-3028652 GCF_000181295.1 Otolemur garnettii | reverse complement strand
ATCTCAAGGTAAGTGTGAGAAAAACAACAAGTATAAACATATTCTTCAGGAGCTGTAACCCAGGTTCCTTTACTCTAAAAGTAACATTGACCTGGCAGTGCCTATGGCTCAGTGGGTAGGGCACTGTCCCCATATACGGTGGGAGGTTCGAACCTGGTCCTGGCCAAACTGTAACAAAAAAAATAGCCGGGTGTTGTAGTCCCAGCTACTCGGGAGCCTGAGGCAAAAGAAATGCCTAAGCCCAAGAGCTGGAGGTTGCTATGAGCTGTGATACCACAGCAGTCTACTGAAGCCAACAAAGTGAGATTCTGTCTCCAAAAAAATAAAAATAACATTGACCAATCTAACTTTTGGAAAAAAGACTTCTATCAGTTCCAGTAAAAATAAGAGAATTTTCAGGTAGCAACTATCCTTAGACCTTAACCACATTAAAAATATTCACCATGAGGCTCGGCGCCTGTACCTCAAGTGGCTAGGGCGCCAGCTACATGCACCAGAGGTGGCAGGTTCAAGCCCAGCCTGGGCCTGCCAAACATCAATGACAACTACAGCCAAAAAATAGCTGGGTGTTGTGGTGGGCACCTGTAGTCCCAGCTACTTGGGAGGCTGAGGCAGGAGAATAGGCGGCACCCATAGCTCACTGGGTAGGGTGCCGGCCACATACGCAGAGGCTGGCGGTTCAAATCTAGCCTGGGCCAGCTAAGACAAGGACAATTGAAAAAAAAAAAAAAGCTGCGCATGTGGTGCCTATAGTCCCAGCTACTTGGGCTGATGCATGAGAATTGAGGTTGCTGGCTCAGCGCCTGTGGCTCAAGTGGCTAAGGCGCCAGCCACATACACCTAAGGTGGCAGGTTCGAATCCAGCCCTGGCCACCAAACAACAATGATGGCTGCACCAAAAAAAATAGCCAGGCATTGTGGTGGGCGCCTGTGGTCTCGGCTACCTGGGAAGCGAAGGCAGGAGACTCACTTGAGCCCAGGAGTTGGAGGTTGCTGTGAGCTTTGATGCCACAGCACTCTACCCAGGGGGATAGTTTGAGGCTCTGTCTCAAAAAAAAAAAAAAAAAAAAAAAAAGAGAATTGAGGTTGCTGTGTGATCCACTCCCCTCTACCCAGGGCAAAACCTTAAGCCTCTGTTTCAAAAAAAAAAAAAAAAACCACCTCACCATGAGATGGGTGTCTATACAAACTCATACTTTTGCCCCAGCATATTACTGAAAATAACAAAGCCTTATTTAACTTCTTCCTAACATAACATAAACCTTGAATTCTATAACTAGCTACCAAGTAATAAATTTATATGAAGATATATACATTAAAGAGAATATATTTCTATTTTAAAAGGCTTACTTTTCAATACTTACATGCAAATGGCAACCATCACCACTTTTCCTGGTCCTTTAAAGAACACTGATGCGGCTCTGGAGCGTGGCTGTAAAATAACAAAGACGAAAATCCTCCAAAATTCTCAGAGAAGCACTATATGGTGCTCTACTCAGGGCAATGAGTGAGACTCTGTCTCAAAATTGTTTTTAAATTCTCAAACAGATCAAAACAAAGGAGAACAAAGAAAATAGGGAAATTTATTCCAGGAAATATTTTCTTTTCTTTTTTCTTTGTTTTTTCTGAGACAGAGTTGCCCTCAGGAGAGTGCCGTGGCGTCACAGCTCACAGCAACCTCCAGCTCTTGGGCCTACATGATTCTCTTGCCTCAGCCTCCCGAGTAGCTGGGACTACAGGAGCCCACCACAACACCCAGCTATTTTTTGTTGCAGTTTGGCTGGGGCCAAGTTCGAACCCGCCACCCTCTGTGTATGGGGCTGGCATCCTACTCACTGAGCCACAGGTGCTGCCCAGAAATATTTTCTTAAACTAAGTTTTCTTCAGCTGTTTCCTGAATATATATTTCCTATGGTTTTTCTCATATCCTTTCCTCTCTCTGGAATGCCGCTGTCTTCTACTGCAATCTAAGTTTACATAGCCAACCTCTTCACCTTTCTCTATAAACCTCCCGTGATCACCCACACAGAAACACCCACTACGCTATGAATTTATTATTGCCCTCACATTTCTATGAAAGTACTTTATACCACCTGCCTTCATGCCATTTGTTCAGGAAGTGCTTACTGAGTAACACTACATGCCTGGGAGCCACTGGATGATTTTAAGAAGTGACTTGACATAATCTGATTTATGTTTTCAAAAGATACAATTTATGGTGTGGAGAAAAGGCAAAAGGTGGAGAGATCAATTAAGAGGGTATTCAGGTAAGACATGATGATGGAAGATTTCAATGAACATGTTAAAAAGTCACATTAAAACTGTTTTAGATAAAATCCCAATGAAACCTGCTAATGGACTTAAAGTATAAAAAGTCCCATAATGAATCTTTAACATTTGGAAGTTGGATAAAGAAGCAGAGTCCTTTACAAAGGAGACAGAGGTGGAGGAAGAGGAATTAAATGAGTATAAGAAAAAACAGGAGAAAGATCATCTTGAGCTCCTAGAAGTTCCAAGAAGATGGCTCGGCGCCTGTGGCTCAAGCGGCTAAGGCGCCAGCCACGTACACCTAAGGTGGCTGGTTCAAATCCAGCCCACGCCCGCCAAACAACAATGATGGCTGCAACCAAAAAAGAGTTGGGCGTTGTGGCAGGCAACTCGCTTGAGCCCAGGAGTTGGAGGTTGCTGTGAGCTGGGATGCCACAGCACTCTACCCAGGGGGACAGCTTGAGGCTGTCTCAAAAAAAAAAAAAAGAAGTTCCAAGAAGAGGAATATGAATACTTTCTTTTTTTTGCAGTTTTGGCAGAGGCCAGGCTTGAACCCCCACCCTGGTATATGAGCCACAGGCACCGCCCTTTTTTTTTTGAGACAGTCTCAAGCTGTCGCTCTGGGTAGAGTGCTGTGGTATCACAGCTCACAGCAACCTCAAACTCTTGGCCTTAAGTGATTCTCTTACTTCAGCCTCCCAAGCAGCTGAGACCACAGGCACTTGCTGCAACATTGGGCTATTTTTATTTTTATTTTATTTATTTATTTTTGAGACAGAGTCTCACTTTGTTGGCCCCAGTAGAGTATCATGGCATCATAGCTTACAGCAATCTCAAACTCTTGGATTCAAGCAATCCTCTTGCCTCAACCTCCCAAATAGCTGGGACTACAGGCACCCGCCACAACACTGGGCTATTTTTAGAAACAGAGTCTCGCTCTTGCTCAGGCTGGTCCTGAACTCCTGAGCTCAGGCAATACACCCGGCCTTGGCCTACAGAGTGCTGGGATTACAGACATGAGCCAGTGGGCCTGACCTATGAATCTTTAAGTTTTAAGGCATGGGCTTGGCCCTGGAGAAGCAGGTGAGGAAAATAAATAGAGAGTGAAATTTGAGATTTTTAGTGGAGCCATGCTATTAAAGTTTGTTATTGGCGGTGCCCGTAGCTCAGTGGGTAGACCACCAGCCACATATACTGAGGCTGGTGGGTTCGATCCCTACCTGGGCCAGCTAAACAACGACAACTGCAACAACAAAAAAAACAGCTAGGTATTGTGGCAGGCCCCTACTTGAGAGGCGGAGGCAAGAGAATTGCTTGTGCCCAAGAGTTTGAGGTTGCTGTGAGCTGTGACGCCATGGCACTCTACCCAGGGTGACAGCTTGAGATTGTCTCTAAAAAAAAAAAAAAAGACTTCATTCTTAATTAGTACCATAGCTTATACTAATTGTCCCCTGGCAGGCAAGACACAATGGTCTGTAATAAACAGGAATATACTTCAACATGGCCTAATATTATAAAGAAAGCTGAGGTGAGATTTCATTCGGGCATTAGGGAATCAAGCTTGTTCTACATTTTCACAGTGTTTTCCAGCCAGCTCTACAGGCCAGGATATTAAAGAGCACCTCTTAAATTCCACAGGGAAAACAAGAAAAAGAGCAGGTTTCCAGCTGTGAAGTGTTGGGCAAGGCCTTTACAAAGAGTCAAATCCAAAGCTCCGAGTTCTGTGACATCGCCTTTGATGTTCTCAGTTCTCTGAACTGCCTTCAGAGCTGAAGGACGGAACTACGCAGGGCAAACCTTGTCCATCTGGCTTCGACTTGTACTTAGATTTGTAAGCTATAAACTCTGACCATGGGTCTAAATTTCTGAGTTCTACTGTTTATTGATAACAGAGTGTGTGTTTTATTATAAGAATATATTATACCCTTTGGTTGAACAGAGAAAAAACTCAATGAAATTATTAAAGGAACTATTGAAGTAGAAAGTGAATATAAATAGTAAATGAATGATCTGTAAGGTGAAAAATAGAAAAAAGGTTTGAGAACCTATGGGAGGGATAAGATAAATAATCAGGAAAACGAGATTTACTGAGCTCAAACCACTGCAATAAAAAAGGCTGTAGAAAAGGGGAAGATGTATTGGTAGTAATTAGAAATAATGACAAAGCCCAGTGAAACCTCATAAGAGAATCAAAATCTGGAAAAATAAATCGCAAGCAACCAAGACCCACAAGCCTCTTGGGAAGTATCTTGTAAAATCCACCTGTAAATTCCATAATAGAAGCAATCAGAATAGTGCCACTTTTCAAAGATAAGGATGGAAAATTGTTAATATTTAATGAAACCAAATATTCAACATCCATTTTTTTCTATTTTTATATATAGTTGAATATTTTCACAATAAAAAAAGTTTCTTTTATATTAGGACAAGAATAGAAAATCTGGATAGATTTCAGAGACAAAAGCAGCATAATTTGTTCAAAACATTATTAGTACATTTCAAGGCAGTATTACTATTGCATAAGTAAATATATTAAGTGGGGAAGAGGTACTTCTAGTTGTCTAAAGGACCATACCAAGAAATGCACAAAATCAGAAATATAGGCTCAGCACCCGTAGCTCAGTGGTTAGGGCACCAGCCACATACACTGGGGCTGGTGGGTTAGAAGCCGGCCTGGGCCTGCTAAACAATGACAACTACAAAAAGTAGCCAGGCATTGTGGGGGGCACCTGTAGTCTCAGCTACCTGGGAGGCTAAGGCAAGAGAATCACTTAAGCCCCTGAGTTTGAGGTTGCTGTGAGCCGTGATGGCATAGCACCCTATCGAGGGAGACACAGTGAGACTCTGTCTCAAAAGAAAAGAAATACAAGTAAGGAAGGCACAAGAAAGTAGAAACACACGAATGGAGAAATGTATTACAGGGACAACGAGAAATTACGTATGACAGGGTTAGCTATTGCTCTGACTGACAGATGCTTTGGGCAGACTCAGAACACCGGAGAGTTCTCATGTAGCAAATAAGAATGTAACAAAACAAGTATCTGGGTCAGGAATTTAAAAAGA
>NW_003852576.1:3013046-3022835 GCF_000181295.1 Otolemur garnettii | reverse complement strand
TCTTCAAACGACCTCTAATAGCACAGATTTTAGAAGTCAACATTTACTACTGAAAATCTGGTGAGGATGATTCTCCATGTGAAACAGATGAAGGGCCAGGAGGAACTCCTTCCAGGAGGCAGACCTCACCAGCCTCGGTTATCACACAGCAAAAGGCAGTGGCCTGGAGAGTCCACACCTTCAGGATAGCATTGGGGTGCCAGAAACACAAGGATCAAAGGAAATACAGTAAGTGGCAAAGAAATACCCATCAAATGAGATGTAACTAGGATTGGCACCACTGGCCATTTCTAAAAGGGAGGAATGTCTCAAATGCCACCCCCAGTGGAGACAATTTGCCTACACAGGTGGCCTTTTCCTTAGATATAGGTGGTAAGTGATCTCTCCTAGCCAAGTTTAAATGAAAAGTCAACTCTAGTCATAGACTGCTTGGCATTTTGGAGGGGTTGGTGACTCTGGCAAGAGCCATTTCAGTGGAGTGGTGGGAATAAAAGCCCAATTGGACTGGGTTCAGGGAAAAATAAGAGGTAGGACAGTAAAGCAAACTCTCTATACTTGCCCTATTACTGATTTCCTGCTCGTAGGAAGGAAAGCAGAGTATTTTAGCTCACGTGTAGATAAGTTAGTAAATCTGTCGATGAAAAGAGAGGTACTTCTATCAAATTACATCTGATTTTTCAACGAAGTATGAAGCAAAGTCAATAGCTGAAAAGCAAAGGCTAAGGCTGTAGGAAGTCTGGGAAGAGAGAACAGGGTATGCAATAGCTATTTCAGAGTGGGAGAGTAAAGGCACTCTGGATGTGTAAATAAGAATGTCACATAAGAGCATCCACCCACGGAAGATGTCTATTAGAGGCGGCAATCTTGCTAAAAGCTAGGAAAATGAAGCCTTTTCCTTCATCTGTATCTACATGCTGAAGGTTTGTAACAGTTATGAATTTTAAAAAAAGTATATCCCAGTTTTTGAAATTTCATGAAACTCAGACAGAAACTAATAGACTATAATTCAGTTAACTATGATGTGTTCCAGAAAACCTGGGATTAAGATCACAGACATGCTTGAATTTCACAATAGACTGGTATTAGGATTTTGCACTGAAATGCACATAATCTAAGGATTATTAAAAATACATCCTTACCTTGGTGTTTCCCAAGAAATCTCTATATTCTCTTAATATTTTTTGATTTCTAAACAGCCCTATAAGAAATAAAAATAAATTTAGGTCATACAAATTCTTACCAGTAAGTTTATTAATACAATTACTCACAGTGAGACTATGGTGAATATGCTCCACTAGCTACCAGCAAAAATATCAAGTTCTTATAAGAAATCTGGATTTGCAATTGTATTAAAAAGTGGACAAAGGATTTCAACAGGTGAGACACAAACAACCAACGAGCATATGAAAAGATGCTTGACATCACTAACCACTGGAGAAACATAAATGAAAACCACAATGAGATACCACCTCATACTCATTAGGATGGCTACCGTGAACAAACAAAAAAGAAACAAAGAGAGAAAGAAAATAATCACTGGCCAGGACATGGAGAAACTGGAGCCTCTGTGCACCGATAATGGGAATATAAAAGGGGATGAATACTATGGGAAAAGGTGTGGTGAGCCTGCCAGGATGGCTCATGTCTGGAATCCTAGCACTCTGAGAGGCTGAGGTGGGAGGCTCGCTTGATTGCTTAGGAGATTGAGGCCAGCCTAAGCAAGAAGAGCAAGATCCTGTCTACCAAAAATAGAAAAACTTGGCTCGGCGCCTGTAGATCAGCAGCTAGGGAGCCAGCCACATACATCAGAGCTGGTGGGTTTGAATCCAGCTCAGGCTGCCAAACAATGACAATTACAACCAAAAAGTAGCTGGGCATTGTGGCGGGCGCCTGTAGTCCCAGCTACTTGGGACGCTGAGGCAAGAGAATCACTTAAGCCCAAGAGTTTGAGATTGCTGTGAGACCAGTGCACTCTACCGATATAAGTAAAACTCACAAAAAAAAAAGAAAGAAAGAAAAGAAAAGAAAAGAAAAAATTAGATGGAATGATGGCAGGTGCCTGTAGTCCCAGCTGCTTGGAAGGCTGAGGCAGGAGGATCCCTTGAGCTCAAAGGTTTGTGACTGTGATGAGCTATGAGGACACCACTACACTCTAGCCAAATTAAAAAAATAAAAAAAAAGAATACTTTCAATGTCCAGGCTTTGCAGTAAATAAATTTTCTGATACTTATATTAAAAAGCTCAATTGTTATTTTTCAATAAAAGGGGCTCCTTTTGGAAATAGTTAATTCCCAATCCAAGGCAGGAAACATATAAGATGAGCCTGAAACATAAATATTTAGCAAGACTCTGAATTCTTTCACTATATTTCTAAGTTCTGTCCAAGACCACGGCATAAAAATGACAGTATTTCCTTGCCCAGATTAGTTGGCAAAATTTCTAAGTGGAAACTGTCAGAAAATGATGGTTGATGACCCAGGAAGAAAAGCCAGAGGGAGTTTTTTGAGAGTTTGGGAGTTCAAGTCAAGAGCCAGGAAGTGGGATGGGAAAGAGAAAGGACTAGGGAGGAGGAGACAGGCAAGGGAAGAGCAGAGTAGCAGCAGGGCTCAGACTGCTGGGGCCAGAGGGAGCCAAGTTCACTGCTGAGTCCTTTTGTCGCAACTCCAGCATTCTACCTGGAAAGAGATATAAAGTTTTCAACTTTCCTTTCTAGAGATGGAATTGATAGCAGAAGGTCAATCATTTCTTTGTCAGAACTAAACTACACACAGACCTTCAACCAACTGAGAGAGGATTAAAGGCAGTCAGGCACTGCAGGCAATGGATGTTTTTTCCTAAAGTAGCTCTACTATCGCTATTACAGGAACTAACTAAAACAAAACCCTAATCTTTTAGATATAAGCTAATAAAACGATACAGTATCTGAGACTGGTTTCAAAGTAATCCAGTAGGGTGAGGTTTAGAGAGGGGCACATAATGAAACAAGGGTGGCCAGTATTGGTAACTGTAAAGCTAGGTGGTAACTACTTGAAGAGTTATTATACATTCCTCTATATATGTACTTGAAATTTCCCTACTAAAAGGAGGGGGAAATAAAATTTGAAAATATTGTTAGAAAATATTTAGAACACGTGAAATTAAATGTTAACATCCACTAAAACTCATTAAATCAATTTACAAAGATACAATCTAACAAAAGAGTGAACAAAAATTATAAAAATTTTTACACAAGAATGAAGAAAGACCAATAATCAGAAGGTAATCAATCTTAGTAGTAATCAGATATATTCAGAATTAAACAAGATACCTTCTGTTGCTAAAGCTAAAACATTGTTAGTGTCCAGCATTGACAAGGACATGAAGGAACAGCCGTACTCATATGCCGTGACTATCAATGTGAACTGATACCATATTTCCTTCAGAAAGTAACTGTTTGTGATCTATCAAATTTTTAAATGCTCGTGCCATGGACTCTGAAATTGTACTATAATACTCTATCCTACTTGAATATTCATAATTATCTCTCACATGTTAAGAAAACAAAATATCTGGGGATCTTTTTTTTTTTTTTTTTGAGACAGAGCCTCAAGCTGTCACCCTAGGTAGAGTGCCATGGCTTCACTGCTCACAGCAAACTCCTGGGCTCAAGCGAGTCTCCTGCCTCAGCCTCCCAAGTAGCTGGGACCACAGGTGCCCACCACAACGCCCGGCTATTTTTTGGTTGCAGCCATCATTGTTGTTTGGCGGGTCCGGGCTGGATTTGAACCCGCCACCTTAGGTGTATGTGGCTGGCGCCTTAGCCGCTTGAGCCACAGGCGCCAAGCCGGGATCTTTGTTAATGTAGTATTTGCAATAGTGAAAACCTGGAGAACATAAACCTTACAAGAATACTATGCAGCTGCTTAAAAAAGAATGAGGAAGAGGTAGATTTCCATATGTAGGTATGAAAAAACAGTTATGATTATACTGATATCTACAACAACACACTGTAAGATGTACAACAATATGCAAAGGATCATCCTATCCTGTTCATGATTAAGTTGGAAAAAATGTGTATATAAACATTTGAAAACACATAGGAAATATTCTGGAAGGACACGTGTGTATACATGAAACTATCAAGAGCAGGTATCCCCAGGAGCAAAAATGAAATGGTATTACCGAAATGCAAGAAGACTTTTTTATTCTTTGTATTTCTATGGTCTTTTTAAAATCACAGGTATGCACCATTTTTGTCACTAGAGTATATATGCATGATTCAAAAAATTATCTATTCTAAAACATATTTTACGTTACCCTAAATCTCAATTCTATAAAGGTGGCTTTGTCACTAATCCACCAAACTGTTAAGTTCCCTACGAGTATTATTTGTATTTGTATCTCAAGCACCACGCAGGGCTTCTTATTTAGTAGGTGCTTGATAAATGCCCTGTGAATGAATAAATTAACATGGTAGCTGAATAGATCTTTCTGTAAGAAAGTGTCTACATTCTATCACTTTTACAAGTATAATCTTCAAATCATACTGTAAGTTTTAATGGTTGTATGTCTTACAGAAACCACAAACTGTAGCTTCTCTTTGTCTTATTATCTTTAAAAAGCTACTGAGACAAAAAAAATTCTGATTTTATAAATTGAACTGAATTCCAAAACGGAAACTGGTATTCGCCAGACCAAAGAGAGCCCAAGCCAAGAGGTGTGCCAGCACGGGAGAGTGAGCACACAGTTACGAGAGGCCCAGATCTCACCTACAAGTCACTTTTCAGTCAACTCAGCTTTAAATTGAACACTCACGTTCTCTGTATTCTATCTCTGCTTCCTTACGCAGTTTCTTTTCTCTGGCAAGAGCTTCAGGGCTTCCCCAGACTTCTAAAGATCTGTGTACACACACACACAATGAATAATTTCAGTGACTTTACTGTAATCACATTTAAATCTAAATGAACTTAAGAGAATCTTACAACAAAGCATAAGGTCCTTTCAGAGAAATGGAAAGAACTTAAGGAACTTTTCTAAATTCAATCTAAACAATAAAAGTCAACAGCAAATTTTCTTATAAATTGTGACACATTTTTGTACATACTAGTAAACTCCCAATTAATTTGCAAAAATAAAAAGTTTTGAAAATGTATCAATTAAAAAATTCTAAATCTCTCTAAAGTAGGTTTTTATTAATCCCAAATCTGGCTTCCACTTTCATTGTATAGTCTTACTTTGCTTCCACATCTGATCTCAAGTATACAGTAAAGGACTCAGTATCTTCATGGGGACTTCGTCGTCTAATTTTTCGAAGTTGGTCTAGATCACTGGAGAAAGAAACATGTTGAATTTATTCAGACAAGGTACATACAGTTTATGTACTAAAAGGATTATTAAGTGCAGGTAAAAGCAACTACATTGATTTTTATCTTAGAAAAATACAGATCTGTATATCTTTTAAAAATCAGTTTAAAGCTGGTATTTTGTACACAAAAAACTTCTTAAGACCATGGGGGAAAAAAAGAATTATTCTTGATGTTCAATACAGACACTGTAATATAATACATGGAGATTCAATTCCCTCATCAGTGCTTGTATTTTATCTTGTGCCCATGCACACCAGTGCTATTTTTAGCGTATATAAAAAAGTGAAAAGTGGAAAAAACATGGATTAGAGGATCATCTCTCTATTTAAGAATGTCAAATTAAGGTCAGGTGTGGTGGTGGCACACGCCTATAATCCTAGGACTCTGGAAGGCTGAAGTAGGAGGATCCCTTGAGCTCAAGAGTTTGAGACCAGCATGAGAAAGAGCGAGACCTCATCTATACAAAAATAGAAAAATTAGCTAGGCAATGTGGTGGGTGCTTGTAGTCCCAGCTACTCAGGAGACTGAGGCAGGAGGATCACTGGAGCCCAAGAGTTTGAGGTTGCTGTGAGTTAGGCACAGCATGGTACTCTACCCAGGGTGACAAAGTGAGACTCTGCCTCAAAAAAAAGAAAATTTTAAATCTACAGTCATATTGTTTATATCTGGATTAGTACTAAATGGTAATATCCATTCAAAGGAATAAGGTTCTAAAGGGGTATATGTCAATTACATACAATTTAATTATTTTCCTTTCTCTTATATTCTAAAAGTTTTATATATTCATCAAGTCACTGTTGAATAATCATCTATTATTTAGTCATAGGTCTTCCTAAGGAATTTTTGTAATAGCAAGGAAAGGACCTATACACAAAAGTCTGGTGATTAGTGTCATTCAGTCCTAGAATTAAACCTAGATTTAAAAAAAAAAAAAAAATCAAAACCATCATATGCTAGTCAAAAAGATGGACCAGGCATTAAAGATATGGTACCCGCTCTGTCAATGACCCACTAAATGAGCTACGTCAGGTCACTAACATCTTGTATGTTTCCTGGCCTATTATGTGGAAACCTGATCTATTTCACTGAGAACTAAATAAAATACTACGTGAAACAGAATATAGTTTTAAATCAATAATTGGCTGCTTTAACAGTTATGAAAGATAAAATTTATTCTAGGAATATTTTTTGATAGTATATCATGAGGGAAAGTAGATCTTTTTTTGTTTTTGTGACAGAATCTCAAGCTGTTGCCCTGGGTAGACTGCTGTGGCATCATAGCTCATAGCAACCTCCAACCTGTTGCCTCAGTTTTTCTATTTTTAGTAGAGACGGGGTCTTGCTTTTGCTCTGGCTGGTCTCCAACTCGTGAGCTTAAGCATTACATCCGCCTCGGCCTCCCTGAGTGCTAGGATTACAGGCATGAGCCACCACGCCCAGCCCATGAGGGAGAGTATAAAAGGATAGATCATCTGATTTCTCCAATTCTCCAACTGGCCCACAAAGGAGAGAGAAAAGTTTAAGTTGTAACAAGATAATTTCAATAACTCTCTATGATGAGAAAAATAATAAGAAAAGATATGAGAAAGAAGTGAAAACAATTTAGAGTCAACAGAAGCTATAGTTGGAGCATGAACATAAATGTAAGCCACTAAATCAGGCGTTCAACTCTGCTGGCCAAAAAAAGACTTTAAAAAGTCAAACATAAAAATAGGCAATCTTACTAACAAATCTGCCACATACCACTGACTTAACAACATGTATAACTCATACAATTCTTGTATGACAGAGAGATTTTGAAGAATTTGACTTTTTTGTAAGTTCAAAAAACTGAGAAAGACAAATTGGTTATATTGGAGCAGAATTTAGTTTAGTAACAATTTTAGCTTTTTCTTTTTTTTTTTTTTTGAGACGGAGCCTCAAGCTATCCCCCCGGGTAGAGTGCCATGGCATCACAGCTCACAGCAACCTCCAACTCCTGGGCTCAAGCGGGTCTCCTGCCTCAGCCTCCCAAGTAGCTGGGACCACAGGCGTCTGCCACAACGCCTGGCCATTTTTTGGTTGCAGCCATCATTGTTGTTTGGCGGGCCTGGGCTGGATTTGAACCCACCACCTTAGGTGTATGTGGCTGGCGCCTTAGCCGCTTGAGCCACAGGCGCCGAGCCAATTTTAGCATTTTTGATTAAATATTTCTCCAGTTTAGGAAGGAGCTAGTAAAAATTTTTCCACATATAAAAGATAGCAGGTAACACATTCTAAGAAATAAATTTTTTTTAGATTATTTAGACAGGGCACACTACTACATTTTTAAAAAATTACTATACCTGGATTTAAGGCAGAACTCATTCATTGCTCTGACTCCAGTAATGAAATTATTCTGAGTGTACTTTGATCCATACTCCCTTTTCTTAAGAACTGCTTTAACTAAATTAAAAACAGGAAAACATAATAAATATGCACACTGAAAGTCACATTTGAAGATGAATACAGGCTGATACTTAAATAAGTTCACTAACAAATTCCATTGAAAAATCATCTCTTTCTGAGGTGGTAAATGACATCAGAAAAAACCAGTATCTCCAAATGCAGAACAGGGCGGAATTCCACCGGTAGCCATCTAGCTTTTGCTTCTACAGTTGACCCGTAACGGAGGCCAAAATGCCAACCCTCTAATGGAACCCCTGTACAGGCACTACGTGTTACTGGGTTGTCTCAATCATACTAATACAATTAAACTGCTTAGGGTTTAAGTAAAAATAAACTGACATTTCAATAAAAGAGTATAGGCTAGTTCAGTATTTTTGAAATTGTGAGGTAAAACCAGGATTTTATAAAAACTGATAATAGAAAGTGATCAAAGAGTATTCATATAATTATGAATAAATACTTTTGTGAAAACCTTTGTTTCAGCAATATATAATGACATACATGCATACTAGGGCACTAAGTAGTATTTCTTATATGGGTTGGGATCAAAAAAGTTTCAAGCTGGGCAGTGCCTATGGCTCAAAGGACTAGGGTGCTGGCCCCACATGCTGGAGGTGGCAGCTTCAAACCCAGCCCTGGCCAAAAACTGCAAAAAAAAAAAAAAAGTTTAAAGCCACCAGACTATTTCATATAATGTAGCAAAATTGAAATAAATTAAGGAATCATTTCATTGGCTAAAACAAATTATTACAAGTTTATTATAAGTTATAGGTAAAATATTGCTTCCTACTATTTTTTTCTTGTCAAGTATCAAAACTGCTTAAAAGAAGGCCAGCAACATCAATAATAAAATACCAATTTGGCATCAATTATGGTGAGTTGGTCTATGTTAATATATTGGTCTAATTAATAGATGGTTGTAAGACTTTTGGTTACAAGATATAAATAACCTAGCAAATATCTGAAGAACAAGAGCAAAATAACAGAATCTCATGTGTTCTATTTCAAACTGCCACCTGTTCACGTCACATTCTATTCTCGTATCTACTGGGGGGTGCCAAAAAAATGTAGACCCAATTTAAGAGATGCTATCTATGTATTACTTTTCCAAGTTGAATTACAGCACTAATGTGTAGTATGACATTTCCTGAAAAGAAAGCAATAATCAAAGGAATGCTAGCATCACCATGTGACAGGCAGGACAAGCAAAGAAAACGGTGGGAACTACAGCTGTCATTCAAGGAGCCGAAGACCATTCTGAAGCAGTATTTAAAATCGAGAACATTATAGAAGTACAATGACAATGGAGGTGTGAGTGTGCAACAGAGCCTCTAACACCCCTAACAACTGCACTCACTGATGTGGGACAAGAAGTCAAGTTATTGGGCTCCCAGTGTCTGCCAGACCATTTTTTTTGAAGTTACTATTACTGGTCAAATGTATCTAGACGTGCTACACATATCCATTTTACCTGCAATTCATACACTTTTGGGGAATGATGGACTTTACTTCCAACAAAATGGCGCTCCACCTGTAAGAGATGTTATCTATGTATCACTAACCAGAGGTGAGAGCTTACTGTGATGAGAATTTGCCAGAGCAATGGATAGGACGAAGAGGTGTAGATGAGTTTCCCCCATGTTCTCCTGATTTAATATACCTCGACTTCTATAATGGGGAACCTTAAAGGATGTGGGATATCACAGAAAACCAGCCACACAGGTAGCACTTCTGGACACTTTGGTTAATGATGCTTAAGCTACAGTTTGCCACAATCAGAAGTGTCGGATGCTGATGGTAACCCCTTGGAGCACCTCTTGTACTTGCTGAAGTCAAACGTGAGTTGTATTCATCCTTTGTTATTGGTATGTATTGAGTATTACAATTTTTCCTTCCCTAAAACGTGTATACATTTTTTTGGCACTCTCGATATTAATTTACAGTTTTCTGTTCTACTTCCAAATTGTAAGAACAAATTAAGCCTAAAATTATCCTTTATTTCTATTTTTTTTTTTTT
>NW_003852576.1:3009310-3012926 GCF_000181295.1 Otolemur garnettii | reverse complement strand
AGGTGCCTACTACAACATGTGGCTATTTTTTGTTGCAGCTGTCATTGTTCTCTAGCTGGCCCAGGCCAGGTGCAAACCCACCACCCTCAGTGTACGTGGCTGGCACCATAACCACTGTGCTATGGGCACCGAGCCTATCTGTTACTTCTAAAATAGCACATTAACTATTGAAATTAATGAGTAAATATTATTTAATACAAATACTTTAAAAATAAATTTCAAGGGTGGCACCTGTGGCACACTGAGAAGGGCACCTGCCCCATATACTGAGGATGGCGGGTTTGAACCCAGCCCTGGCCAAACTGTAACAACAACAACAAAAACATAGCCGGGCATTGTGGTAAGCACCAGTAGTCCCAGCTACTCGGGAGGCTGAGGCAGGAGAATCGTCTAAGCTCACGAGCTGGAGGTTGCTGTGAGCTGTGACGCTACAGCACTCTCCCAAGGGTGACAAAATGAGACTCTGTCTCTTAAAAAAAAAAAAAAAATTAAAAAAATTAAAAATTAAAAAATAAATAAAGGAAGTTCAGAATTCTTCTTGCATAAGTCTCAGGTCTCTAAACTGCCTTACTCTAAGAACCTTAAAACTCAAAATCCAGGTGAGCTCCTTTGGAATAGAAAGAATTATCTCTCTCTTTCAAAAGATTGGTTTTCGAAAAAATATTAGTTTTTAAAAATTTCTTCAAAATAGCTAAAAATTCCTGTTGGCCTATCCTAGCCCAGATTATTGATGATGAAGATAATGATGGCTGCTATCACAACATTAATTAAGCTTAACTGTGACTATCTACTACGTGTAATCTTCAAAATTACCCTAGAAAAGAGGTCTCATTTTTAGCATCATTTTACAAGGAGAAAACTAAGGCTCAGAGAAATCAAGTAAATTGCCCAAGGTCAGACAGCTAGTGAGGGCTGGAGTCAC
This sequence comes from Otolemur garnettii, assembly GCF_000181295.1. Lineage (NCBI taxonomy): Eukaryota > Metazoa > Chordata > Mammalia > Primates > Galagidae > Otolemur > Otolemur garnettii. Next base: position 3,012,004 of record NW_003852576.1, on the reverse strand, counting down.
AAATAACCCAGTTCTGAATGATGCCCAAGCCACAATGCTCTTTAACTAAATGCTGCCTCCATGAAACGGCTGCTTTGGAGATGGAAACCATAGCTCATTACACAGAATGGATTTACAAATAAGAATCCCTTCATTACTCAATCACTCCTAGAAAAGAAAGTCAGATAAGAATAGCCTAACTTGGCAGGGCACAGTAGGAGCCTGTAATCCCAGCACTCTGAGAGGCCGAGGCAGGTGGACTGCCTGAGCTCATAGGTTTGAAACCAGACTGAGCAAGGGCGAGACTCTGTCTCTAAAAATAGCCAGATGTTGTGGCGGGCTCCTGTAGTCCCAGCTACTTGGGAGGCTGAGGCGAGAGAATCACTTGAGACCAAAAGTGTGAGGTTGCTGTGAGCTATGATGTCAGGGCACTCTACTGGGGGCAACAAAGTGAGACTCTGTCTCTGTTTCAAAAGAAAAAAAAAAAAAAAGAATAGCCTAACTCTACGTGGAAGTGAACAAGCAGTAGCTGAAAGATACTGGCCTTTTGTTCTTTAATCACAGTGCTTTTCTAAAAATGACAAAGCAATTAATGATTCTTATTTACCATTATTCCTTTCTTTAGCTTCTTGGAAATATTTGTGACAAAAACACAAAATAAACTTCAGTAGAAAATTTGCTCATAAGGAGAATAAATCCTATAGTCAATCTATTTAAATGCTATGTAAAAGTAAAACGGAACTATACCCTCAGAATATCCTAACTCTAAAATTTCATATAAACTCTTAGATATTTAATCTAAAACATCATTGTAATAAAAAATAGAATAAAATATATTTACCTCTTACTTGGAGAGGGTCTTGCTTAAGTGGAGCTTTGAGTTCTGCACCTATATTTTCTGCTGTAAAATATATTAAAACAAGTTTACATTAAACAGCTGCTTTCATACAAACCTATAAACTTTTAATATTGGCAACCTTAATCCACCCATGTATAAAAAAAGACATTATATCATAAACTATGTTGAATTTATCCTAAGAATGCAAGGGTAACTAAATATCACAAAAGCTATTTACTCCCCTTTAACAGAGTAGAGAAGAAAAACTACAGCAACATTGCAGGAACTCAAGAAAAAGTACTTAATAAAATTCAAGATCCACTCAAATCTCAAATCCTTTTAGAAAACTAGGACAAAAAGGAATTTCTATAAAGGGTGAAACAAACCTGTAACAAACGTATTCAATGATGAATGAATTTAGACGCATCCTTTATGATAAGGAACAAAACCAAGAAATGTACAAATAGATAGTTCTTTCACTTAAAACCGTTCTAGAGAACCGTTCTATTCATTGAAGAAAGAAGAACTATTAAGTGGTAGTGGGACAACCACATAACCCTTCACCCACAAACAAAAATCAAAAGGAAATTGTAATCTACCTCCCACCACCATAAACAAACAATTCCAGGTAGAGCAATTATTTAAATATTAAGGCATTTACACGCCTCATAATAGATAACAGGGAATATTTTAATGATATACAAAAATTCCTTCAACAAGATAAACAATGCAAGGAAAACTGAATAAATTCTGCTAAAATTCAAAACATCTGTCATCAAAGAACCCCATTACAAAAAGAGAAAAAAGAAGCCTCCCACTGGGAGAAATATTTCCGTCAATCAGAATCAACAAAGGATTAATATCATTAAGAAAATAACAGACAACCCACTAGGAAAAAAGGGGGCAGAAGAAAAAAACTTCTAAGTGGGCAACCACCAAAGCTCACATGTACAAGCCTAGCACTTTGGCAGGACAAGGTAGGAGGATCACTTGAAGCCAGGATTTTTAGACCAGCATGGTCAACACAATGAGAATTCATCTCTACAAAGAATTTTTTAAAAATTATACAGGTGCAGTGGTGGGCACATCTATAATGTTGGCAAGAGTGTGGAGAAATGGAAACGCCCACACTGCTGGTGGAAATATAAACAGGCACAATATTTGGTAAACAAACGGCACTACCTAATACAGTCACACACAGATATAATCTATGTTTGTGACCCAGCAATCCTCTAAGTCAATCTATTTGGCTTTGAGAAACCCTTGCACAAGGGCACAAATGTTGAGAACAGTTTTCTGTTCTAACAAACTGGAAACAACTTAAATGCCCATGAGCAAGAAAGTAAACGAAACCATGTGATATTCATATATTTCCCATAGCAGTAACAGCAAACATATGATGGCTATCTTTCTTACAGCCCTCACTGTGTGCTAAGCAGTACTCTAATCACTTTACATGTATCAATTCATTTAACTCACAGAACAGCCCAGAACAATAGGTGCTATAATTACCTCCAAGAAAATTAATAAACCAGACATATACCTCAATTGTTAGGCTACGTCTTAGCAACAAAATTTAATGAAAAAAGTAAATCACAAAATAATATATACAATAAACTATCACAACAAAGTCTGAAAACAAGGAAAACTAAATAATTAGGGCTATATGCATATGCATAAAGCTCTTCATTTGGATACAGAGGGCAAATGGAGATGTAATCAAGATGTGATCAAGAAGGTAAAGTTCAGCTCGGTGCCTGTGGCTCAAGTGGCTAAGGCGCCAGCCACATACACCCAAGGTGGCGGGTTCGAATCCAGCCTGGGCCCCCCAAACAACAATAATGGCTGCAACCAAAAAAAAAAAAAAATAGCCGGGC
>NW_003852576.1:2987585-3009169 GCF_000181295.1 Otolemur garnettii | reverse complement strand
AAAAAAAAAAAAGAGAAGGTAAAGTTCTTTTCTGCATAACTAAGGACACAACAATCAAAGAAAATAGATAGCCTTCAGAATGGGAAAGGATATTTACATTTTACAAATCTGACAAAGGCTTGATAACTAGGATGTATATAGAACTCAAACTAATCAACAAAAAAGAGCTAAAACTCCCATCTATCACTGGGCAAGAGATATGAACAGAACCTTCTCCAAGGAAGACAGATACACGGTTAAGATGGTTAAGAAACATGAAAAGGCGCTCATCGCCCTTAATCATCAGAGAAATACAAATCAAAACCACCCTGAGATATCACTTAATCCCAGAAGATTAGCCCACATCACAAAATTCCAAAGTTACAGATGATGGTGCTGACATGGAGAGAGTAAACACTTAACTGTTGGTGGATGGATTCAAACTAATATAGCCTCTTTGGCAGGAAGTATGGAAAATCCTCCAAGAACTCAAATTGGATCTCCCATTTGACCCCAGAATCCCACTACTAGGCACCTACCTAGAAGAAAGAAAATCATTTTATCATAAGGACATACTAGACTGTTTACTGCAGCTCAATTTACAATCGCCAAGACATGGAAACAACCTAAATGCCCATCAACTCAGGAACGAATGAACAAACTTCTGTATATGTACACGTATACCATGGAATACTATTCAGCCATAAAAAGATGGTGAGGTCACATCTCGTGAGTTAACCTGGATGGAGGTGAAATACCTTCTTCTCAGTAAAGTATCACAAGAATAGAAAAGCAAATATCCAACGTACCCAATACTAACATGAAGCCAGTAGATGATCTAAAGCATGCCCAAAGGAAAAAACTCATTTCAGCTTAAGCTGGGAGGAGGTGAAATGAAGGAGAGGGGAGAGGGGTGGAGGGTTTGGTGTGCTCCCACTGAATGGCACATTGTAGGGGTATGTGGCATTACGTCCTGTAGCTTTTGGGTACAGGATGTAACTATAAGAGGGATTCTATCTAACAAATTCAAATATTGAGATTTGGCTGTTTGTACATTAACCTGAAATTAAAAAATAAAAAAAAAAAGAAGGTAAAGTTCTAAGCTTGAATGGTAAATTCCAAAGTATTGATTTTATTATGCTTTCCTACATACACACTGTAATATTCTTTAAAATATATTGTAATGAAAATCTTACCTTTAAAACGTTTTCCTTTATACTCATATCTCATTCAGAGTTTATTAATAACAGCTAACATTTCAGAGTTTATTAATAACAGCTAACACTTACTGTGCATTCAACATGTGCCATACATTGTCCTATGTGCTTTTTGTGTGTATCATTTAATATTCACAAAATTCCTCTGAGGTAAGTGCTATTATCTTCATCTTGTGAGGAAGCTGAGGCACAGAGAGATTATTCTAACTTCCCCAAAGTTGCACAGCCAGGATTTCCTTATGAGGAAACTGAGGCATAGTGAGGTTTTTGTAACTTACCCCAAAGTCACACAGCTACTAGTTTAAACATGGAAGTACAGCCAGGATTGAAACCCACGTCATTTTCACTAGCCTATGTTCTGTTTTGTTGTTGTTGTTTTTCTTTTTGAGACAAGAGCCTCACTTTGTCACCCTTGGTAGAGTGCTGTGGCATCATAGCTCACAACAACCTCAAACTCTTGGGCTAAAGCGATTCTCTTGCCTCAGCCTCCCACTTAGCTGGGACTACAGGCGCCCCCCACAATGCCCGGCTGTTGTTAGAGGAGGGGTCTCGCCCTGGCTCAGGCAATCTACCTGCATCAGCCTCTCAGAGTGCTGGGATTACAGGCGTGAACCACCATGCCCGGCCTTCAGCCTATGTTCTTAACCACTTTCCTACACTGCCTCTATGTATTTAAGTATTTTTCACAGGGAGAAAAAAAAGAAGAGAAGTGAATGCAGAATTAGCCACATGGGGATACCTGGAACCTCCTGACAAGAGCAGTTTCAGCAGAAGAGTGAGGATGCAGGCAGTAAGCCGAGGAGAGAACGGGAGATGACATGGAAGCAGTCTTAGGACTTTCAGGAGGAGCTGAAGAGAAGAACGGAATCAAGGAAGGGTTGACTGCATTTTAGATAGAGATGGAAATGACATAGCACAGAGGGAGGACATGTTTGTTTAGCAGATTAAGAGGATAATCTCAAGTGCGAAGTCTCTAAGTAGATGACACGGTTGGGATTCCAGAATATAAGGCAAGACTCTAACACATGTGATGAAATAGAAATTAACTGTGCTTTCACGGTTAGAACATGGGTGCATTTAAACGGTACAGAGTGCCATGAAGTCTGACCACTTGACTGTGGTACTTTAGACTTCTGCTAGCCTACTGTCTGCTTTCAGTTTCCATCTTTTTTTCTTTGCTTTTATTTTTATTTCATCTTTCCTGCCATATGTTATATTGATAAAGTTTTCTGATTCTTTCTTCTACCCTAGCCTCCAATTACAGGTTTGGAATTTCTAAGATTATATTTCTACTGTTTCATTTAACATACATACTATCTTACACTCTTTCTACCCATCTATAAAGCTATTCAATATATGTATCTCCATCCTCCTATGGAACAAGAAGAAAACTTAACCACTGACAACGTCTGTCTTCCTTCCTCTTGATTGAAGGTTTAGCATTTAATACTAAAAGTTTATTTTCTTATTATCCATAGTTAATTTTATTTATTTATTTATTTATTTGGCTAGGGCTGGGTTCAAACCCACCACCTATGGCATATATGGCGCCGGCCCTACCCTTTTGAGCCACAGGCGCCACCCCTCATAGCTAATTTTAAGCAATACATTTTATCTGTTTCTTGTTCTTCATTGTTTCTTTAGTATCTAACCCCTTCTTCTGTCTGGGTTTACTCTGAGTTTTATAGAAATAAATAATTTTTTTTACTGTATGTTGGTAAGTGAAATTCATCTTTATATACACGATAATGTTCTTATTTCTACCTTCACTCAAGAATGATTATTTAGGTGAACGCAAAATTCTAGGGTAGCATTCATTTTTTTCTCTTACTCTTTCAAGGATATACTCCAAATCACTGCAATACATTTTCTGTATCTTAAAGCAGATAAAAGGTCCACTTCAAAAGATCAACAACCCGACCAACAGCACTGACTTTCCTCTTTGTCAGCTTTAAGTTGCCTTGTTCCTTGTTCCGGTTTCTAAACCTGTGGTTTCTCTAAGGTGTCTGGGGTAGATTCTTTTTACTTATCCTGCTAAATACTTTTGATTTGAGGATTCATGTTTTTCTCAAATTCTAAGCAATTCTTACCTATTATTTTTCTCCTATTTCTTCATCTTTCTCTGTTTTCTCTCTGAAATGCCCACTAAACAAATGCTTCATGCTGCCTACTAAAGTTTCTGAAACGCTTGTCTTCCTATGTGCCTTCAGAGGGAATTACAATCTACTAATTCTCCAATTAACTATGAGTACTTAATCTACTAAATTTTTACTTTAGTGACTACACTTTCACTTCTAAGATTTCTAGTTGTCTCCTTTTCATATTTATTTTGGATTTATTTCTGCTAGTTTGTTTTAAAACTTCTTGTTCTTTTTAATGAACATGAGTCCTTCATTTACCCCTTTGAAGGTATTTAACTTATTTTAAGCAATTCAGGCTGTTATTTTCATTTCATCTGGAATTATTTCCTATTTGTTGATTCTGTTGGCTTTCTTAGCAGGTAAGACTCTGTCTCTAAACAAACAAACAAACAAAAAAACAGACGGAAAACTCTTTTTGAAAGAAAAGCAAAAAAATTTTACATGTAATTTTAAGTATATTTCTTGACTATAATTTTTCAGTGAAAATCCCTGAGAAAATGACTTAATATAGGACATTATGTTTCGATACCCAAAGAATGTGAAGAAAATCTAAAAAGGATTTATTTTAACTATTAACCAAATCCTAAGCAGGGCATGATGGCATATCGGCATCATTTTTGTTTAATTAATAACCCCAACTTATAACATTTGACACTAAAGAGTTAAATGATTATTATGAGTTTACTTTGGTCTAGCTACCCAGTAGGCAATTCCAAGGCAACTTTATCTACAGAATTTATATATCAGCTTCTTAAACTTCTGCTTTGGGGAACAGGAGGGCAAAGGGGGAGTAATAAGCCTCCCATATTCCCCCAGTGCATGAACAACTAAAATCTGCCAAAAGCTCAGAAACAGCCTCTCTTTCTAGAATGATCCGTCATGTGACCAAATCACATAAACGAGTTGCTCTAAGGCAGATATTTCTGGATATCCTTCTCACTACACGTTACTAAATATACAGTGTTATAAGGCACAAAAAGGATTGCTAGTAAATGGCTCAAACACATGGGGAATACTTAATTTTGGACACCACCACCTTAATAAACTTATGCTGCACTAATGGAGTAGAATCTTTATGATTCCAACAAGTAACCCAACATTTTATCCATGAATATCTCTACATATTTGTTTTAAACTCAAACCCTGGCTGTTTGCCACACATCTGCTGTCATTAGCAAAATTGAAACTAATTTTACTAAAATTTAAAACATCTGAATGCTACTTAAAAATTTCAGGATTTCTTAGCAAGTCTCTGCTTCTTAATGAGCTGTTCCTTACTTTATCATGTCATTTGAATTATTCAAAACTCAGTCTCAAACCTTAAATATACAAATTATCTTTCGATCAAGCAATTACTTGCTGTCTATCTGACGGCTAACAAATCTAATTTGGGCTCGGCGCCTGTGGCTCAGGCGGCTAGGGCACCAGCCACATACACCTAAGGTGGTGGGTTCGAATCCCCAGCCCGGGCCCGCCAAACAACAACGATGGCTGCAACCAAAAAATGGCCAGGCGTTGTGGCGGGCGCCTGTGGTCCCAGCTACTTGGGAGGCTGAGGCAGGAGACTCGCTTGAGCCCAGGAGTTGGAGGTTGCTGTGAGCTGTGATGCCATGGCACTCTACCCAGGGGGACAGCTTGAGGCTCCGTCTCAAAAAAAAACCAAAAAGAACAAAATCTAATTTGGCCTAAGCAAATCTTGAAGAATTGAATCCAAAATAAACCTGTCAATAAACAATGTATTTTTAATATAAGAAAATAAACTAACATTTTTATTTTAGTCAGCACAAAAAAGAAACTTAGTCATGGATTTTAATTTCAAAGATTCTGTATGATGAAACTAAGATTAAATATTTTTGTGATCACCTCAAAAGAGCATTATAATATATTTTACACTTAATTAGTTCATCACCTGTTTCTTTTTGCTTATACTCTTCACTCCTTCATCTGCTAATATCGAACTCCCTGTTGACATTTACCCCAGTACTTCCCTCTGGCTAGCACTGCACAGTCAAGCCCAATGGGAGGAAGTGGCAAAGGGCAAAAGAATGAAAAACAGGGATCATAAACATGAACACAGGTTTCTCAAGCCAGCTATGAATTCTTCCTATGTGAAAGACACCCAGCTAAATGACATATAGTCTTGCTATTTTTTAATATTTTTTTGTAGAGATGGGGGTCTATCTACATTGCCCAGGCTGGTCTCAAATTCCAGGTCCCAAGTAATCCTCCTGCCTCAGCCTCCCAAACTGTTGGACTACCAGCACGAGCCACCCAGATCAGCCTTGAAATGTTTATTATTCTTAAAACATTCTCCAGACACCATATACTCCTTGGTTTTTCTCTAGCCACGCCTCAAGTCTCCTTTGCTCTTCTTCTTCCACCTGTCCCTTACTCATTTGGGGGATTTTACACCAGATAATCTTATTTCTTCACTTTAAATACTCATTTGCACTGTCTCAAACACACCCGCAGCTTCAGTTGGCATTTGTGCATAGCTAAAAACTCCTCAAGTTTTAGCTCCAGGTTAGAACACTATGCATTCACTTATTTACAAGTATTAAGACCCCACCATGAGCAAATTACTGCTTTAGGCACTGAAGTTCTTGCTGTCATGGAGCTTGCAAACAAGTGCGGGACGAAGAAATAAAGTATCAAAAATTACCAATCAGAAGTAAGTGCTACCTATGCACAGAATTAAAGATCGGATGGGTGGCTACTTTGGACTGAATAATTTTAAAAGGCTTCTAAGCAGAGATGACGTTTAAACTAAGATATGAATGACCAGAAGGGATCAGGCCTGTGAAGAAATGCACCTTGGAAATAGAAAGCAGCTATAGCAAAGGCCCTGTGATGAGAACAAGCTTGGTAGTTTCTTTTCTTTCTTTCTTTTTTTTAAGTTGGACAGAGTCTTACTATGTGGCCCTTGGTACAGTGTTATGGCATCGCAGCTCAGGGTGATAGGTTGAGGCTCTGTCTCAAAAAACAAACAAAAAGATGTATAATATCAGGCCAGGCGCAGGGGCCTGCAAGCCTAGCACTCGGGAAGGCCGAGGCCGGTGGTCTGCCTGAGCTCATAGGTTCTGAGACCAGCCTGAGCCGGAGCAAGACTCCGTCTCTAAAAATAGCCAAGCCTTATAGTGGGTGCCTGAAGTCCCAATGCTGGAGCCCAAGAGTTTGAGGTTGCCGCAAGCTATGATGCCACAGCACTCTACCAAAGGTGACAAAGTGAAAAGAAATAAAAAACAAAACCACAAGCTGTACAGTATCTTACATGACTAGTAGATTCACTGGAAACTCAAACACCTACGTCACTGCATTATTTGTGAAGACATTTCACAGGCACCTACAATTCAGACATCTAAAACCAAACCATCATCGTCTCATTCAAATATACTCTAGCTATCTGTCTACAGAGTCGGCCAACAGAGTAACCACTCTCTGTCCTTAACCCTCTCCTTCAGCCTCCAAATTCAATCACTACGTCCTAATTATTCAGCTCTTTAATCTCTTAAATTCGTCTATACCTTTAAAAGGGCATTTCTGTTACCCTCGTCTAGACCCTCATTTGTTATTACGGCTTTCAGTCTCCCTCCTTCGCAGTGTTTGTCATTTTCTAACTAGTTATCTTTATAAAATCCCAAATCTGATCAAATACTTCCCCTACTTCTAATAAACCCCTTATTCCCCACTACCTACAAACTCCAGAACAAGAAAGAGCCAGATTTGACTACTGCTTACCTTCTGAGTTTCACTGTTTGTACTTTCAAGACTACCAAATCCTATCACCAGGTTTTCTACTCACTGGTCCAGGCAATGTCACCTCCTTTCTCCACCATTCACCACACCAATACCTATTTCCTTTCCTGTCGCTAATTAGATATCATTTCCTTATGGAAAACTTTCCTAACCACAAGACTTGGATAAATGCCCCTCCCATGAGCTCCTGTGGCACTGTCGATTTTCCCTCTCACAGTACAGTTATCCCTCAGTATTTGTGGGATACTGGTTCTAGGACATCCCTGCAGATACCAAACTCTAGGGATGCTCAAGTCCCTTGTACCGTATTTGCACATGACATGTCTACATCCTCTCATGTATCTTAAATCATCTCTAGATTCCTTATAATTGCTAACACAATGTAAATAGTATGTAACTAGTTCTTTTTTTTTTTTTTTTTTGGACAGAGCCTTAAGCTATTCCCCTGGGTAGAGTGCTGTGGCATCACAGCTCACAGCAATCTCCAACTCCTGGGCTCAAGACAGTCTCCTGCCTCAGCCTCCCAGGTGCCTGCCACAAAGCCTGGCTATTTTTTTTTTCTTTTTTTGGCCAGGGGTGGGTTTGAACCTACTACCTTCAGCATATGGGGCCACTGCCTTACTCCTTTGAGCCACAGGCACCGCCCCACCTGGCTATTTTTTGACTGCAGCCATCATTGTTGTTTGGTGGGACTGGGCTGGATTCGAACCCGCCACCTTAGGTGTATGTGGCTGGCGCCTTAGCCACTTGAGCCACAGGCGCCAAGCCATATAATTAGTTCTTATACTATATTGTTTAGGAAATAATAACAAGAAAAAGTTTGTACTTATTCAATACAGACACAACCATCCCCCAAATATGTTTTGATCCTTGGTTGGTTGAATCCACAGAGGTAGAATCCACAGATATGGAGGGCGGACTTAAATGTACCAGGACAGTATTTGTTTGCTTAATTTTTTGCATTAGTAAAGAAAAGAATATAACTCAAAGAGTCACTCTTATTTGTTGCCATATAAGAAGTGCTCAATAAATACTTCTTGAGTAAATTAATGAATAAAAACTTCTTTTAATGCTTTCTTTCAATGTACCCTGAACAAAATCTTTTTAAACACATTGCTAATCTAGGGAGGTGATCAGGATCAACAAATGATCCACAGAGGGCAAAAACAAAGTGAAACCCGGACCTCTACAAAAATATAACTTTTCTCTTAATGATTTCTGTTGAAGCTTGTATTCTTTGAGCTTATTTCTGTCTCCACAGCTGCAAAGGGCAAGGAAGATCAGAGAATAAGATGAGATTCTGCTCAAAATGGGGAGTCTAACAGGAGACACCAAGATAAGAAGCTACTGTAACTATGAACTAGAAATAGGTAATACACAGAAAGGAACAAGGAGGCAGGCCTGTCTCTACTCTGATGTGAAATAGTGGGGAAGAGGCAGTACTGCCCTGAAAATCCTACGGACAAGTCAACTCTCACAGATGTAAACAATCTGAATTCACAATATGAATATAAAACGGAGAACTTAATATAGTCCCAAGCTGTGTCCTTAGCAGCTTACAGAAGCAAAAGCAAAGCCCCCAAAGGCAGAAAAGCATCTTCAATCCAGATAAACATTAGTTTCAAGATACAAAAACAGCATGAAAAATGAACAACTCACAGTTATAAAACATAGATCTGGTATAACGAATAAGGTCAGAAAGGAAGGGGAAGAAAATTATAACGTGGTAAGAACCAAAACAATTTTATATAGCAGACTTTTCAGTTACAAAACATAAAATAGGTATGTGTCACATGCCTTAAGGGATAAAAGGGAAGATTGTAAATATAAGGACTAAGAGAATGACCAAGCAATGTGAAAACAATTTCTAGAAATGAAAAATACAACCACTGAAATTAAAACCTAACACACAAAAACAACCAGCAAATTAGAGGTAACTAAAGAGAAATCAGTGAACTAGGTAGACCTGAGGAAATAATCTAGAATGTAGGTAAGAAAGATAAAGAAATAGACAATCTGGGGGTCTGCAGACACGGAAAACAACAGAAGATTCAAGACATTTCTAACTGAAGTTCCAGAAGGAGGTAACAGAGAAACGGAAAGAGATAATATCTGAAGAGATAGTGACAGGGAACTGTAGAATTCCAGAATTACAAGAAAATACCAATCCTCAGATCCAAGAAACCCAACTAATCGTTCAAGCAGGATAAATACAAAGAAATACAGACGTAGTCACTTCATAGTAAATCTGTCATTTAACAAAGAAAAAGACATTCAAAATAAAGGTAATAAAAGTATGCTGTCTGACTTCTCAATAGCAAGAGTGGAGGCTAAAAGACACTGGAATAACATCTTTTTATTTTGCAGTTTTTTTGGCCAGGGCTGGGTTTGAACCCGCCAACTCTGGTATATGGGGTTGACGCCCTGCTCCTTGAGCCACAGGCACTACCCTGGAATAACATCTTAAAGGTATCTTTACCACAAAAAGATCCTCAATAGGAACTTCAATAGGATGCACATCAGACAGAAAGATCAGAGACGTAAGTGGTTAACTAGGGTTGCTGATAAATCTAAACAAAAAATACATATAATTTTACAGAAGGAAAAGGGCAGAAGAGACACAAAATACCTGCTAACAAGTAACAGAAGTTGGAAGGGAGGTGATCAGAGTTAAAGCAGTCTAAGTTCTTTATATTTTAAAGAATAAAAGTAATAAATTATCTTTAGACTTTAAAGTACAGATACAGAAGATAAAACTTCCAAATGATAGAGAAAAAGAGAGACAGAGAGAGAGAATGCAAATGGGGGAGACAGGATGATGAAATGAGAAAAAAAATTTTAAGGCAAAAAAGAAATAAAATGGTAGAAATTTACCCCAAAAGAGCAGTGATTATAGTAAATGTAAACAACCCAAATTTCTAATTAAAAGACAAAAAGTTAAAAGATGGGAAAAATTATACAACACTAATACTAACCAAAGAATAATAATAATAATAATAATAACAACAATAACCTGTTGGAGATGTCACGAGAGAAAGAGTTGCTATATAATGACAAAAGAGAGAATTCATCAGTGTCATATGTATCTGATGATAAAGCCTCAAAATATAAAAAGGAAAAATTTACAGACCTCTATGACTGTCAAGACCAGAGGTCCGGCTTGGCACCTGTGGCTCAAGTGGCTAAGGCGCCAGCCCTATACACCTAAGGTGGCGGGTTCGAATCCAGCCTGGGCCCACCAAAACAACAATGACGGCTGCAACCAAAAAAATAGCCGGGCGTTGTGGCGGGCACCTGTGGTCCCAGCTACTTGGGAGGCTGAGGCAGGAGACTTGCTTCAGCCCAGGAGTTAGAGGTTGCTGTGAGCTGTGATGTCACAGCACTCTACCCAGGGGGACAGCTTGAGGCTCTGTCTCAAAAAAAAAAACAGAGCAGGGGTCCTCAAACTTTTTAAACAGGGGGCCAGTTCACGGTCCCTCAGACCGTTGGAAGGCTGGACTGCGGGCCCCCGGCCACATGTGGCCCACAGTCCATAGTTTGAGGCTGCCTGATCAAGACCATTAAAATCAGGCAGCGCCTATGGCTCAAGGAGTAGGGCACTGGCCCCATATACCAGAGGTGGTAGGTTCAAACCTGGAACCGGCCAAACTGCAAAAAAAAAAACCAAACAAAGATCATCAAATCTACCATCAGAGTGTGATACTCTAACATCTCTCTTGGTAATAATTTAAAAAACAGGATACAGACCTGTACAGCAAAACTAAAAATCAGAATTTACAGGTATTAAAAATACATGTTATTTTCAAGCACATAAGAGTCACTTAGAAAAACTGACTAAGCAAAAAACCAAAAAAGTTGCACTCAAATTTTAAGACTGAATTACACAGACCACATCCTATAAAATACAATTATGTTTAACACAAAAAGATAATTAGAAAAATTCCATCCATCTGTAAATTTAAAATCACACCTTAACAACAACAACAACAACAAAAATCAAAGAATCACAATGGAAATAAAAATATATTCAGAACTACAAATAAAAATGCTACATATCAAAACTTGTGAGATATGTTCAAAAATCTATGGAAATAAATGTTTTGGGATTTAAAAAATTTTTTTTAAACTTATGGGATGTGTTATGACTCAAATGCCTATTTCAAAAAGGAAAGGAGGCTCAATATCAATGAGCAAAGTATCTAATTGACAGTTAATAAAAGAATGACAGAACAAACACCAATAACAGCAAAAAGGAAGCTACAATCAGAGTAGAAATTATTGTGGCCAGGCACAGTGGCTCACGTGTGTAATCCTATCACTATGGGAGGCTGAGGCAGAAGGATTGCTTAAGCTCAGGAGTTTGAGACCAGCCTCAGCAAAAGCAAGATCATGTCTCTACTAAAATTGGAAAAATTAACCAGGCATGTGGTGTATGCCTATAGTCCCAGCTACTCAGGGCTAAGGCAAAGGATCACTTGAGCCTAGGAGTTGAGGTTTACAGTGAGCTATGAGGACACCACTGCACTCTACCTTCAGAGACAGAGTAGGTATACAATTTACAGTATACAGTAAATGGTATGGAATACAAATCCATGTTAACTGTGATGATATCACAAGATTAAAGTGCAAAGGAGGTGCCAGGGCATAAAATGTGCAGGACAGATCAACTCTGGTACTACAGGGCAAGACATAACCAGGGCTCAGTACTATCTCCAGTTTTAGACATCCACAAAGTCTCTTGGAACTTAACTCCTGTGGACAGGGGAGCTACTGTACCAAGAGGCCACAGAAAGAGCTGCCAAGAGAAAGGAAGAGGGGAGACGGCGGGGGGAGAGGGACCATGGACCTGAGGCTTGGAGGATGAATAATTTCTCCAATACTTTGTGGAAGATCAAAGGATAAAAATCATGAATAAAGAGTAGGGAAAAAAAAAAGATATCAAAAGATTCAGGTAGATCCACAGATTTAAAAACACTATTAGGAAACAAACATACAATATAATGGTTCAAAGTAAAAAAAAAAAAAAAAAACCTTGGAAAAAACATAAAAGACTAATCTCTGACAAGATCAAGCAAGACAGTGAGACAAATATCATTAGGAATGTGGAAAAAAATCAACTACATATACTACTGACAGAGCAGACAGAGAATATATTAATTTCATGCCAATAAATTTAAATACATTTTAAGTGAATAAATTTCTAGAAAAAAAAATAGAACTTGCCAAAGCTCAGTCAAAAGAAACAGTACAATTAAAGAAACTAAATCAGCAGTTTAGTAGCTGCTGCCCACAAGGAAAACATCAGTTCAGAAAGTTTTACAGGGGCGGTGCCAGTAGCCCAGTGGGTAGGGCGCTGGCCACATACACCAGGGCTGGTGGGTTCGAACCCAGCCCAGGCCTGCTAAAACAACAACCACTGCAACAAAAAGAATAGCTGGGCATTGTGGCGGGTGCCTGTAGTCCTAGCTACCTGGGACTCAAAGCCCAAGAGTCTGAGGTTGCTGTGAGCTGTGACGCCACAGCACTCTACTGAGGGTGACACAGTAAGACTCTGTCTCAAAAAAAAAAACGCCAACAAACCCCAAAACCAAAAAACCAGAAAGTTTTACAAATTTCTATAAAACATCCAAATAAATAATTTTATACAGTGTACAGAAAAAATGCTTTAAAAAAATGTATACATACCTGTTTCATCAAGAGATGATACTTTTTCCACTCTGAGAGACTGTGATCCTTGTCCTTCTTTCTGAATATTCGTGGAATACGACTTTACTTGACTGAGTATACAAACATATGAAGGACTACATGAAACCATGTTTGAAAAGCTTCCAAATGTCACCAAATTCTGCCATCCTGAAAGAAAAAAAAATTTTAATTTTAAACTAATGCACAATTGCCACCCTCTCCACTGGCCATGTTTTACTCACCCCTAGATATACAGGAACTGCCTTTAGTAAAGAAAGAATAAGGACAATATTCCTATTTTCTCCAATTTGTGAATTTATTTCTATGAAAGCTTTTAATAATATAAAAAGTCAAATGAAACATTAATGTTACTCAGCTATTCTGAAAGACATCTAACACATAACAGATATACTTTAGTTTGTTGATTGCTGGCAATAAAAAAATGGTATATTACATTTCAGAATAGAGGACTCTGGGAAGGAAGGTTGGAAGGCCTTCCTATTCAAAATTATTTGGTATCCTCCTTCCAGTAGCTGGAGTTCTATTCCTCTTTTATTTCGAAATCAATAAGTAAATTACATTAATCAGTCATTCATACTACCACTGATTTTTTAAATCAGATAATTAGATCAACATTTGGTGAGATGCCCCAATATATAGGAATTTTAACTGCGGGAAGAATAGAAGACTAATTACAAAGCACTTCAGCTGCTGCCTGTGGGTTCCTGTGGGCTTTGGAGGGTTCACGCACAGAAGGAAAATACATTCCACAACTGCACCGACCCAAGTGGTAGAAAAGCATGTCTGTCTCTCCTCTCCTGTGACCCTCTTTCTCTTTTATTTTATGCTATTGAGTACTGAGAATTCCCCTTTCTGAGAACTTGAAAATCCTATCTAGATTTAATAATGTATTTTCTAAAGTTTTAAGTGAAACAATAAAATTATATCATTATATATAGTCAATTTTTTTTTTCAGTTTTGGGCTGAGGCTGGGTTTGAACCCACAACCTCCATCAGCCCCACTCCTTTGAGCCATAGGCATCACCCTACGCCTAGTCAAGTTTTTGCAAGAATGAAGGGGCTGAGTATTTAAGAGGAATTTTTTCCAACTGCTTAGTAATAATCTTCCAAAAAAGTTGTGCACATGCATATAAAGATATATGCATTCTGAAATAAGGCAAAACTCTTAATGGCTCTGAGAATCCAGCGGGAGTGTAAGTTACTGTGAACATTGGAAGATAAATTGAAGAGCCTGAGGAACAAGAGGGAACGTTATGTATTCACTGAAGTTTCATGCTTGCAACTTTTCTTTTCTTTTCTTTTTTTTCTTGAGACAGAGCCTTAAGCTGTCGCCCTGGGTAGAGTGCTGTGGCATCACAGCTCATAGCAATCTCCCTGGGCTCAAGCGATTCTCCTGCCTCTGCCTCCCAAGTAGCTGGGACTACAGGCACCTGCCACAACACCCGGCTATTTTTGGGTTGCAGCCATCATTGTTGTTTGGCAGGTCCGGGCTGGATTTGAAACTACCAGCTCAGGTGTACGTGGCTGGTGCCTCAGCCACTTGAGCCATAGGCGCTGAGCCTGCAACTTTTCTTAAAAAACATCCTGATGTCAACTTACTCTTTCATTTACTTGGCAAAATACTATATGTATTAGTACTTTAGTATATTAGTATTATATATATGTCATGATATATTATTATACATAACATAATTTATAGTACAGTTTGGATCATTTTTGCCTATTTCTTAAAGGCTAATAAACCAAGTAAAATAATAAAGATTTTTGCACATTAAAATATGAAGCCTATTAGTAAAATTAATTAGTGAAGCAAGGGTTAAAGCAGATTCTCCTAAGAAACTCACACTCGAGAAAACCATCTTCTTCACTACAGCTACTGGTGTTCTGACTTGTCAGCCCTATTCAAAGTGTCTTTTGTAATTATTACCTAAAAAGGACATGTCATTAACGCTTTTCCCCCACATACTGAAGAGGGCGTACTTCACAGTCTAAAAGTCCTTCCTCAGAAGATGATTTATTTCCATGACTTGATGACAGATTCTTTTTCAACGTTTCCTTTAGTTTTTAAAATATTTTGTTACAGAAAATATCAAACATAAGCAAAGGTAGAAAAAACAGTACGATAAACTTTCCCATATTCATTGCCTGCTTTTAATAATTACTACTTGATGGTCAATCTTGTCTTATCTGTACCTATACCACTATCTCCCACCCTCATATTAATTTGAAGCAAATCTCAGATGTAATTTCATTCATAAAAATTTTACGATGTATTTCTAGTACATAAGAACTTTCTTGTAGCCAGGCCTTGTGGCAGGCCAGCTACTCGGGAGGCTGAGGCAAGAGACTCCCCTAAGCCCACGAGCTGGAGGATGCTGTGAGCTATGACACCACAGCACTCTACTGAGGACAATAAAGTGAGATTCTGTCTCTACAAAAAAAAAATAAAACTAAAAAAAAGAACTTTCTTTAATACAACCACATGACTAGAAGTAAAAAAATTTCCTTAATATCATCAAATATGCTCAATTCAAATTTTTAGTTATTACAATGTTATTTTTCCAGTTTCTATGTGAAGAGCTCCAAAAAAAAGTCCTCATACTATTACTGATTCACATGCTTTTTAAGTCTCGTTTAAGCTACAAAATGTCTTTTTTTTTTTTAACTGCAATTTTTGTGTTGACAAAACTATGTTGTTTGCCCTTGATTTTTGTTCGGGTAGTTTCCTAGTATGAATTTTGCTGAATGAACTCCCATGATATATGTTCCTATATGTTCCATGAATCAATGGATGTAAAGGCTCCACCCACATTCAGGTTCTTTTCATGAGGACGACGACCTCCTCCTGGGAAGCTACACACAAAACCATTTTGGAACTCTCTTTCTGGAACAGCCATTAGAGCTGCATCACGTCATCATATGAATTAAGTTCACAAACTCATCCTAGGAAAAGTGCTGCAAATCTTATTGCTGAGTATTACTTTGGTCACCAGATGGCCCAGGGATGTTCTTCAAAGGTGAATGCAGTGATATTCAGCAATGAAGTATATAGTACTTTTTCTAGGATGAATTTTCCAACTTAATTCCCTGACCTTGAAAAAACCAAGTAATTGTTTTTATTACTTAAAGCAGTTACTAAGTATGAATTTGAAATACACAATGTAGAATGCAAAGACAATGATTCTTCATGGTGTTATTTACCACAGGGGAAACCAGAAATAACTTAAAGGTTCCCCAATAGAAGAATGATTAAGTTATGGCAGATCCTCCCTATATTTTTATTAGGTATTCACTAAAAACTCTTAATAACAAGGAAAAACACTCATAATACTGCATTATTAAAAAGCAGAAGACCACTATAGTATGATTTTAACTATTAAAAATGTGACTGGTGGGTGGCGCCTGTGGCTCAGTGAGTAGGGCGCTGGCCCCATATACCGAGGGTGGGGGGTTCACACCCAGCCCCGGCCAAACTGCAACAAAAAACAGCTGGGTATTCTGGCAGGCACCTGTAGTCCCAGCTACTTGGGAGGCTGAGGCAAGAGAATCGCCTAAGCCCGAGAGCCAGAGGTTGCTGTGAGCTGTGACGCTCTACCTACAGCAACAAAGTGAGACTGTCTCTAAAAAAAATAAAAATTAAAAATAAAAATGAATAAAAATGTGACTGGTGAAATACCTGGATTATTCATTATTTTGTATACATATATATACACACACATATATAAAACTTTATACCTTATACTTTTCTGTACTAAAAAATGCCTACAAGGCCAGGCAAAGTGGCTCGTGCCTATAATTCCAGTACTTTGGAAGGCCAAGGTGGGAAGATCCCTTAAACTCAGGAGTTCAAGGTGCAGTGAGCTATGACTATGCCACTGCTCTCCAGCCTGGGTGACAGAGTGAGACCCTGTCTCTACTGAATGAACACACACCTATAAAAACAGAAATTAAAAATATATCCATTGCTAAATTATCTGGAACTTCATTAAGGTCTTATTAACATCATCACCACAATTTTTAATATAGTCTAATAACACATCAACTATTTCTAGTTTATTTTAATCCTTCTGGCTAACCAAAACTGCAGGAAGGTCTATTATCTCAAATTATCTAGAAGACTAGTTAAGTCTAGAGGACTACTATTTTTCTCCAGAAAAGAACAGAGTAAGAGAAAGGGATTCCTTTTTTTTTTTTGCGCCAGGAAATTATAGGAGGTGCTAACAACTTTCTGGACTGCATCTTGGTTGGCATATATCTCTCCTGCCTTCCCTAATCTCCTTTTTGATCTTTGCTTAGAAAAAGCACAAACAATAATTATAGTATCTAACGTATAGCAAGTACTAAATACTTTATCTATACCATTACATTTTATACATGAAAACGTATCTCAAATCCATTTACTTCTCTCAGTTTTCACCGCTATCATGACCCAACCACAATCTTGCTTGCCAAGATAACTGTAAGAGCCCCCTGATCTCCTTATTTACGCTATTTATTTTCCCCTTCTCAACCCATTCTCCATAGTCAGAGTGACGTTTTTTAAATGTTGCCCTTTTTTAAAAGACTATGACCTATAATAACAGACTATAATAACGCTCAAACTTCCTTTAATACTACCCCACCCTACCTCAGCACACAGCAGTTTTCTATCTGGTCCTAAATACCACTTGTTGGATCTGTGTGGTTCCTCTTTGTCCTCAGTCTAGATCAGGGACTTTCAACCCGTATGCCGCAACACACGTGTGTGCCCTGAGAGGCTCCTAGGTGTGTTTAATTAGACATTGTCAATTACATTATTTTCAGACAAAGCTCAAACACAGGAAGTATATTCTTTTTTTTTTTTTTTTTGATCAACATAAACTGTAGGTTCCAATGTGCCATGAGATCAGTGAAAATCACTGGTATGGAGCTGCCCTTAGCTTGCTCATTTTCATCTCTCATGCCTGGGCTCAGCCATCACTTTTCAGAAAAGCTGGAGTCCTAGGCCCACATACGAAGTGGCCTCTCTGATTACTTTCTAGCCCATCATCCTGCTTGTTTTTCTTACAGCACTTCAGACTTATTTAATGATTTCTGGTGAAATAAAGGTGGATACTGTGTCCATGTTATTCAGCACTACACTGCCAGCAACTACAATGCCTGGCACCTATTTGCTGAATGATCCTCATTTGTAAAAACCCTACGAGGCACACATTAAAGTCAGCTTCATTTTATAAGTAAAAGAAATTCTATCACTAACTCGATCTACACAGAATCTTGCTGCCAGCTTGCCAAAATGGTTTTAATAACTGTCAATGCTCCTAATTATTAAGAGTTGTGGGGCAGCATTTTGTGGCTCAAAGAGTAGGGCGCTAGCCCCATATACAGACGGTAGTGGGTTCAAACCTGGCCCCGGCCAAATTGCAACCAAAAATAACCAGGCGTTGTGGTGGGCGCCTGTAGTCCCAGCTACTCGGGACTGAGTAGGCTGAGGCAAGAGAATTGCCTAAGCCCAAGAGCTGAAGGTTGCTGTGAGCTGTGATGCCACAGCACTCCACCTGGGGCAACAAAGTGAGACTCTGTCTCTTAAAAAAAAAAAAAAGAAGTAGGGGGAAGGACTTCTGCAGGGATAAAAGTTAAATTCTGTCTACTTTTCTTACGGTAATAAAAACAAGCAGATTAGAGACAGGATAATATACATAAGGTTAATTCGTATTTTTCATTTTAAAATTATACTTCTATTAATCTCAGATTTAAGAAAAAGTATATATCTGTTAATTAGGTATACAGTACTTAAAGAAGCATCTTCCCATCACAAATTTTCATCAAATGAGGCAGGGTATAAATGCGTGAAAAAAACGTGCTCCATGCAAAGTCAAAGGAATCTTTTTTTAAAGAAAGGATGCAGACAGCTGCCATGGAGTTTCATAAGTGTGACCCAGAGATAGTGAGACGCTGAGGCTGGAGAGGAAGCAGCTGCTGGCCACACCCAGACACCCAGGGCAAACGCTTGCCCCTGATGAATGGTGGCCGGAACTAGGAGCAAATGGGAACTAGGAGCAAATGGGACTATACGAATGCTTCAGGGCAGGAGTCCCCTCCTGACTCCTTCAGAAGCATCCATGCCCTCCAAGATCTGATAAGCAAGGAGCCAAGGACAGGGAGGGCTATAGGCTACGACCACTGAAGCACTCAAAGTCCAGGAGGTCACTGACCCAGTCCCTGTGGCTGAATCACAATGACCTGAAAGACTTCAACCAGATGGTTTCACAGCAGCTAGCAGACCCAGAGAGCCTGGGCTGGACTGACTGTCCTTCAATGACCTGACTTCCACTGACCCTTACCCAGCGCTTGGGGGAGGTGAACGAGCTGGATGTCCTCCCTCGGCTCTGGAGCCTACCACTCCATGGAAACACCGCAGAGAAGGGGCCTAGACAGTATGTGCTGTGTACCCTGCCCGGTATCTCTACGTTCCACTTGAGTGAGGTCACCAAAGCAGACCGCACTACAGGTGAGGTCTGGAAATGCATGAATGTCAAGTTCAAGAAGACCAGGATCAAGCAGAATGCATTGTAAGATTCCCAGGACTCCAGCAGCCCTAAAGGCCTGAGGATGGTCAGCTTGGTTTGACAATAAATGATTTCAGCTGTTGTGCTGGAGGTGGGGGTGGGGGGATACATTGTACTTACTATTGAAACTAAGTAACATTTTTATTATTTCAGAAGTATATGTTTACTATAGATTATAAGGTGAGCAAATTTTTAGAGAAACCCACTGTTAATGCCATAGTATATAGTCTTACTGTACTTTTCCTACAGTCTTACTTAGTAATACATCAAGAATATTTTGCCATATCCCTATTCTTCTAAATTACTTTTATTTATTTTTTTGAGACAAAGCTTTACTTTGTTGCCCTCGGTAGAGTGCCATGGCCTCACAGCTACCTCAAACTCTTGGGTTTAAGTGATTCTCTTGCCTCAGCCTCCCAAGTAGCTGGGACTACAGGTGCCCAACACACTATTTTTAGAGACCAGGTCTCGGTCTGGCTCAGGCTGGTCTCAAACCTGTGAGCTCAGGCAATCCACCTGCCTCGGCCTCCCAGGGTGCTAGGATTATAGGCGTGAGCCATTGCGCCTGGCCTTAACTTACTTTTCAAAGAAATGGTTGCATATATAGGTTTCACCAGCCCTCAAAAAATGTACCATAACATATTTCCATTCCAAATCTTTGTAGCTATAAATTTATTATTATGATGAATTTCTGCACACATTTTTAAATGTACTGATTATTCCTTTAAAGTAAATCCCTCTAAGAGAAATTGTTAGGTCCACTGCCCACTGCAGGCTTAAAGCCAGTTGTGGCCTTCCAGTTCCTTAAGTGTGGTCTTTTGACTAAATCCAAATTTTATAAAACAAATGCTTTTATTAAAAGGGTACAGCAGAGAAAGATGAAGTTTGTCTTGCCTCCTTTGGTGTTTAAAAAAAAAAAATTTTGAAATCAGAAGACTTCCCATCCCATAAACCAGGCGTCCTCAAACTGCGGCCCACTGAGGACATTTATCTGGCACCAGGTGTTTTTGTCGCCGCTACCTGTCCTGTTTAGCAGCCAACTGTCCTGGGGCTTGCAGTCCGGCCCTCCAACCATCTGAGGGACAGTGAACCGGGCCCCTGTTTAAAAAGTTTGAGGACCCCTGCCATAAACCTTTTATGTTCCCAATCAAAAGTAAGAGGGTTCCTGTTTTCCTGTACCCTCAATACGGGGTATATCATCAATACTAAAAACTCGGCCACTACGAGATAGGCAGTGAAGACCAATATCCTTTCAAGTTACGTGTCTATACTTTTTAATGAGTATGAAACATTTTTGCACATTTTTGGCCACTTGAACTTCTCTATGAACTCCTTATTCACTTCTTTTATGTTTCCACAGGAACAGACACTGGTTTATAAAAACTCTTTATAAAAAATAAAAGATACTGCTAACTCTATAACTACACTATCCAACAGAGTGGTCCCTATTTCTTAAGCACCTGAAGAGATCTGCTGTTAGTTTAAATTTTAACTAGATTTCAAAGACTTACTACAAAAAAAAAGAATGTAAGAGATCTCGATAATTTTGATATTACATGCTGAAGTATTCTGAATATACTTGGTAAAATTTATTAATTTTATTTTATTTTTTTTACTTTTTGTTAAGATGCCCACTAAACAGCACAAAATTAGATGCCTACCCCTCATATTTCTTCTGGATAGTGCAGCTCTAGAATACCTCCTTTTTTTTTTTTCTTTTGAGACAGAGCCTCAAGCTTCCAAGTAGGTGAGACCACAGGCGCCCACCACAATGCCCAGCTGTTTTTTGGTTGTAGTGGTCACTGTTGTTTGGCAAGCCCAGGCTGGATTTGAACCTGCCAGCTCTGGTATATGTGGCTGGTGCCTTGGCCACTTGAGCTACAGGCGCCAAGCCTGAATACCTCCCTTTTTTTGTCTTTAAAAGTGTTTCTCATTTTTAAGTATTCAAGCAACTCCTCCAGGTTGCCTCCTCTCCTTATTCTTTATGAGCTTTTCCTAGCCACAGAGGTATTTTAGAAGCATAAACTGTATCCCTTGACAAAGAAAAACATCAAAACTGATGATTTTCTTTCCCTCAATGTTCTTCAAATAGTCTTTTCTTTTCTCATGCATCCAACTTAATAACTTTTTCTAAATGATTTTAAATTTTACATTATGGGCTCGGTGCCTGTGGCTCAAGCGGCTAAGGCGCCAGCCACATACACCTAAGGTGGCGGGTTCGAATCCAGCCCGGGCCC
>NW_003852576.1:2975754-2986954 GCF_000181295.1 Otolemur garnettii | reverse complement strand
GCCTGTAGTCCCAGCTACTTGGGAGGATGATGCAAAAGAATAGCTTAAGCCCAAGAGTTTAGGTTGCTGTGAGCTGTGACACCACCGCACTCTACCGAGGGTGACACAGAAGACTCTGTCTCAAAAAACAAAAAAGTTTCAGTATTATTGAAACTAAATTTTCACAAACAAGGTTATTTTTTAAAAAACCTATTGTTTTTAAATATGAAAACATTTTAATTTTTTGTAATAACATCTTAAAGGACTTTGCAAAGTCATTCTGACTAGTGAGCTAGGTAATTTATTTATCAGTGTTTCACAGACAAATGAGACAAAGGGCATATAATTTTTCAACATGATGACAGCTACAGAAAATAGAGACTACAAATTACAGTGCTTCAACTCCTTTTTACCAACACTTAAAGGGCAAGTTAGGTTAAATTTAATAGCCAGGGTAATTTCAGTGTAAAACGCCAAAATCGTTTGGTCAATAAAAGCTACTGTGTTAGAAACTTTACTTGAGGATTTTGGAGTATAAGCAGATGACTCATTTTGTTTATATGTAAAGTCAGGCAGGTATACTGTTAATAGGGGAAAACTTTTTCTGTTACTATCAAAAACCCCTGAAGACAGTGCTGTTAAAATTAATTTATTTGAAATTTAAAGAGCCACTGTTTACATTTACTGGAAATAAAAGATATGAATACATTCTAATTTACGTGCACAGCATAGGAGTTACCATACCTTATACTACATAAAATCCTGAATGACTGCAACTTCTGACCTCTACGGGGAGGTCACAGACACCCCAAGAATCTGGGGGTTAGATTAAGGGTAGATTAGTTCTCAGCGTCAAGCTGTGGCAAAACGAAGGCAAACGTAATTAAAACTCACAAGCTCCATGTCATTTTGGAAATTCTCGATGAACTGAAGGAACTTTTAATCAGAAGAAGAATGCTGACGCAGAGGAATGAAAATTCTTATCCACTATCTTCTTACGAGGTTATAGATACAACTGCCACACTTTCACTAACTAAACACTTTCACTAACTACAGGATTGTTCAATAGAACTGAAGCTTTCTTTTGTTTTTCAGTCCCAAACCGGGCTTAATGATCGTGGAATACCTTCATACTACTGAAAGATACGTAAATGCTGAATAGCATCTCCCTCCCTTTTAGGAAATTTCAGAAAACAAGTTGGCAATATCAGAAAAAGTAGGGCAAGAAAATCTCAACCAAACGCGTAAACGAAGGTGAGTCGGTGAGCACTAAGATTGAGAAACTTTGCAGAGTCCTCAATTTCCAACTGCCTAGGTGAGTCACCGCCGGACACCGCGATGAGCACGTAAGAATTTCTTAGATATAAAATGATCGCCTTCAGCGATGCAACCCTCCCGGTAGACTGCCCGCAATTCTAGCGGGAGTTATGCTGGGGACCCCGGGTTGGGGGGACCCCCGCAGGCCGGTCAGAATGAACTGTAAAGGCAGAAGCCAGAAAGAAAGGTTGTGGAGGTGGGAAAGGGAAAGTGGGCGAACTGCCCCAGACCAGGCGCCAAGGCCGGCCTGCTCCAGTTCAGATGTCGTGGAACCGGCCGCCGGCGCAGACACTCACCCTGGCGGTCGCTGGAGCCGTGGGCCGCCGCCCTGCAGCGCAGACGGAGCCGGCACAGTGAGGACCAGCTACATCTATGGGTCGCAGCGGCGGCGGCCAAGCCCGGTAACATCCTGGCGGGGCAGAGGCCCCTAGTCGGACAACGCCTCCTGCCTCCGCGCCACCTCCGGCACCAACTGACTCCATAGACTGGACACCAGCTACTGTAGACACCGGCGCCGCCGCGGGCGGCCTCAGCAACCCGGAAACAGTAGCGTCATTAGCGACGCCCGCGTCGGAGGCAGCGGAAGTGACGTAGGGCGCTGGGCCCGATAGTGCGATGTTCCCGCCCACAAAGCCGGGCGCGCGGCGGGAGGGCGTGGCTGCAGGTGAAGTTGGGCGTCTTGGTTGTCTTTTTTTGCACCTACGCTTTGGCGCTTGCTTTGAAGTCATCACGTCGCCTGACTGCATCTCAGCTGGAAGCACCGGGAGAAGCGACAGCTTTTATGGGAGCCCTGCCTACTTTGTTTTTCTCTGGCCTTGAAGCTTGGGCTGTGGTGTTGGAAATGGGAGGAAAGGTGGGAAGAAAGGACGCAGGTCTCCTGGGCCTCTGTCCCGGAGCCCTCCGGGATAAACCAAAGCCGAGGCCAAAGTGTCCTCAGTATTCTCCGACCCTTTACGGTGAATCTTTCTTTTAACATCATTGTCTAGTCAATACCATAAAGGCAAGTGCATACTTTAAATTAGTTACTTGCCCTACTAATCTCTGAACGTCAGATTCTCGCCTGTAAGAGAATAAGAGGATTTTTATGTTCATGATATGCCGGGGGAAACAGTCTGGTCTCAGGGAGAAATAACTGAAACAATACTGAGTTATTGCTGAAGTGCTAATTCAGCTCTTAGCTCATTAGGGAAACGTTCCTTGACCACCCTAGTAGGCATGGTCATTCTAGATACCGTTTGTTCTGTGCTTATTCCTCTCCCGGACGCGTATCATTATTTAACATTGTCTCCTTGGCTGGGCGCAATGGCTCATGCCTATAATCCTAGCACTGTGGGAGGCAGACGCGGGTGGATTGGTTTAGATCAGGAGTTCGAGACCAGCCTGAGCAAGATTGAGGCCTTGTTTCTACTAAAAACAGAAAAAAACTAGCCAAACGTTGTGGAGTGTGCCTGTAGTCCCAGCTACTCTGGAGACTGAAGCAGGAGATCGCTTTAGCCCGAGAGTTTGAGGTTGCGGTGAGCTAAGATGACGTCATGGCACTCTGCCAGGGCCAACAGAGTGGGACTCTTGTCTCAAAAATAAACAAATAAACAGACAAAATTACCTACCTTTTACATTTTAATTTACTGTCTCCCAGAATAGAAAATAGCATCCCGGTGCTGGAATCTAGTCTGTTTTGTACATTGCTATCTACAACAGGCTAAAACAATGCCTGAATGGATTGTTTACTAATCAACTAAATGGAATTGTTTTTAAGTTAATCCAAGTCACTTAACTATATTATCACAAAATAATTAAGGAGCAAGTTATGTACCTAATTCTAAGAAAAGTAGCAGTCTTTTATACTGATTAAATATAACCAGATAAAGAAATAAATGGTCACAAGAATGGTAAGCAAATTTAACTTCTGTGACAAACATAGTTTAAAACATTCAGTGAGCAAACATTTAAAGGTGCTGTTCCATAAAAATTCATAGTCTCAGAATTATTCAAAAACCTGAATGTTACTGGAAAGTTATCTTCTCCTTGTAAATAAATTTTAACAGACATACAACTTTACAATATGAAAATATATAAAGGCTTAACTCTAATTTTATGGTTAATGGTATGCAAATATCCATTAATTTTATGGATAATTCCTTCTGAATAAAGCTAACTTCCTGCTTTGGATTCCTCAGGTGGTGGTGGTTTAGACTCTAATCAAGGCTGATTAGAGCTGCTTAGATTTTAGTTTTCTTTTGTGCAGCGAGATTTTTATTATTTTGCAAATCTGCATTTTCTAACTCTTAACGGACTAACTTTTTGAAATAAACTTTTTTTTTTTTTTTTTTTTGAGACAGAGCCTCAAGCTGTCCCCCTGGGTAGAGTGCCGTGGCCTCACAGCTCACAGCAACCTCCAACTCCTGGGCTCAAGCGAGTCTCCTGCCTCCGCCTCCCAAGTAGCTGGGACCACAGGCGCCCGCCACAACGCCTGGCCATTTTTTGGTTGCAGCCATCATTGTTGTTTGGCGGGTCCGGGCTGGGGATTCGAACCCGCCACCTTAGGTGTACGTGGCTGGCGCCTTAGCTGGTTGAGCTATAGGCGCCGAGCCGAAATAAACTTTTTTTGTGATAACTTTATTTAAAAGTTATTTTGTTATTTAAAAGTATTTTGGGCAGAAGTGTTAAAGTAATTTTAGAAGCAACTATCTGATGTGTAGAACACAATGTTGGTGCATAGTCAGTTTATTCCATGCGGTAGTTTTTTTCTGCCCTCCTTTTTTCTGGTATAGTTGGGTGTACTTTGACTTAGACACTATTAATTTTTATAAATCTCTAGTAGCCTTCATTTGCCAAATAAGTTTGAAGAATAAAGTGGATCATGCTGTATTTTCTTGTTGAACCCTTGCAATGCTATATCACATAATAAAGTCTCAATGGACTTGGATTAAAATATGCAGTTATCTTGCTTGCTATGCATTGTCATATACTTGTCCTGCTTGAAAGCATCCAAAATTTCCCTAGGTGCTGAAGATTAAGGTGATGTTGTTACCGATCCGGCCGCCTGTCACTGTTAGCCAATATGTAGAGATGAGGATGGGTCCACCAAACTTTTCAGAAGCCTGGGATTCTGGAGAACAGTGAGAGTAGCCTCTCCAAGACTGCTCTGTTCGTCCATTTCCAAAATCACAGTTTATACACAAAAATTTAAAGCAAAGACCACACCAATCCAATTATTTGGATTATTCCAAATAATAGTCAGCATAACTTAGTGACCTAACAGTTGTCCTCAAACTCTGGCCCACAGGCCCCATGCTGCCCGCCTAGGACATTTATCCAGCCTGCCAGGTGTTTTTGCCACTGCTGCCCATCCTGCTTAGCAGCCAAGTTGTCCTGGGGCCTGCAGTCTGGCCCTCCAGCGGTCTGAGGGACAGTGAACTGGCCCCCTGTTGAAAAAGTTTGAGGACCCCTGCTACATTCCAATTTAAAAGTTAATCTTCTAAATCAATCCACCTGAAGTACTCAAGGTAGGCACCTTTAGGGTAGGAGCTAAATTTACAAAACTCTAAGAATAGGAGATAGGGGATGAAGGTTGGGCAAGACCTGAACTGCCCAGTCGTGTCTGCCCTAGCCTGCCTGACTCCATCTTAATCTCACTACATGTGCTTTCAATATCGCTTTTGTTTGTTTATGTATTTATTTTTGAGACAGAGTCTCACCATGTCACCCTTGGTAGAGTGCTGTTACATCACAGCTCACAGCAACCTCTAACTCTTGGGCTTAAGTGATTCTCTTGCCTCAGCCTCCCAAGTAGCTGGGACTACAGGTGCCCACCACAATGCCCAGCTATTTTTTGTTGGAGTTGTCATTGTTTTAGCTGTCCCAGGCCAGGTTTGAGCTCGCCAGCCTGGGTGTATGTGGCTGGCTCTGTAACCACTGTGCTACAGGTGCCGAGCCAGTATCAATTTTAGAGTTTCTTAGGGGAATTTTCTTTGACCCTAATTCTTTGAGAAATACCATCCTCACCAAGAGACTCTTCTTTATGTTTCGTTGGAGACACATTTAGCAGCTGCCTGCGTGTACTCAACAGGTAAGAATCCAGCATCATAGAGCTTATTTCCCACTGGAAGAGTGAGAAAATGAAACACACAGCATTATAAGTGATAGTAGTAATATTGATCATTTACTAATTGCCAGGCCCTCAGTGGACGTTATCTCACTCAAAAAGCCTTAACAAGTTACAGATGAAGAAACTAGGGCACAAATGCCTTGCTCTTAAGCACCACTGGTTATAAGCCGGTGGGTATTGTCCTTAGAAGAAAATGTGAAGTCATTCAAAAGACTTGAACAACAATGTGGGCTGTGTTGTTTTCTGGAATGTAGATCAAGTACATTTCCCCAGATTTTTTTTAAACACCATTTTATGGGTGAATAACATTATGTTACATTGAGTTTCCTGAGGATTTGTGTTATAAATAGATGCCTAAATATAAGGTATTATTAAGTCAATCAGATAGAAATAGAAATAAGAACAGGGTAAAGTGTCATTTGATTAATTATTACCATAACTCCTGCAAGGTTTTCCATTAACTCTGAAGAGGTTCCAACATCTTCCAGGAATCTGCTTCTGTAGGCGAGCTGACTATTCTTTGGTTTCATCCTATGTGGTAGCTTTGGGAAGATAATGATTCTAATCATGAGACGAACTTGGCTGCTTATCTGGAAAACTGACTTAGATAATCCATTACAAAATAAAATGAGCAACCTTATCATGAGCCTTACCAAGAACACACATTTATTTTCAGTACAGATATATTTGTTGACATATTCTTTTTGTCTGCAGAATTGGGGGAGGAGGGAGCTTGCTCTCCTGCACCCTTCAAAAAGAAAATGGCTTACTCATGGTTGATTAAAAAGGAGAGTCATCTAGCCACACAAGGTCTCTTGGGCAGCCATGGTCACAAGCAGTGTAGCGTCTGCACAGGCACGTTTTACTCATGTAGGCAAACGTACAAAAGAAGTAAAACTTAACAGTTGATAAGGTTTCTGAATAGGTTGCTTAATCTTCATCTCCATTTTTCAGAGCAGTTGAGAGATTTTTTCCCCCAGTTCACTCAGAATGTGATAGAACATGAAATCAGACTCAGATCCTCTGACTGGAATCTGTGTATGAGCTTGTGTGAGCATTTTTAGGGAAGGGAGAAGGAAGGAGTGGGTTTTTCTCAGGGTTTTTCCCTTAGACATTGTTTTAAGTTACTTGTGGTGTTTTCTGGCCACAATTATGTGATGTAGCCATACAGTATTCTACTACCATTTAGGTTGGCTACTCTGCCAATTCCATCCAAGAATGAAAAGGAGAATGACTTATGATGACCATATTCCTGAGTCCTGGTTCTCTTATCCATCTGTTCTTAGCATCTCCAATAATATCCTCCTTCTACAGTTCACCCAATATGGTAGGTAATTTTTGTCTACCTGCCTATATCCCACCCCAACCCCACACACACTCTTTCCTCACAGGATGATGAACAAGACGGGAATTATAGTTATTATGAGAAAGGATTCCCGGAAAAAGAGAACAGAGATCTTCTCAAGGAGACCCCAAGGTTATACCTGCAAGGTCCTCCCTGTGGTGACTTAGCTCTTAGGAATTTGTAGAAACTTAACTTCCTGGGACCTGGAAACATTTGATTGCTTCTGCTTCTGTAAAAGCCTGCAGTTGCCAGAGCCCAATTGGGCAACTTGATTCAAACTGACTAATGAGAAAGGTACCCGTGGGCTGGAACTTTTGACTGGGGATGAAAAGGAGAAGACTGAGCCAGTGGGAGAGTGTGGCCATTTTGGGTTTTTTTGTTTTTTAGTTTTTGAGACAGTCTCAAGCTATCCCCCTGAGTAGAGTGCTGTGGCATCACAGCTCACAGCAACCTCCAACTCCTGGGCTCAAGCAAGTCTCCTGCCTCAGCCTCCCGAGTAGCTGGGCCCACAGGTGCCCGCCACAATGCCTGGCTATTTTTTGGTTGCAGCCATCATTGTTGTTTTGGTGGGCCTGGGCTGGATTCAAACCTGCCACCCTAAGTATATGTGGCTGGTGCCTTAGTCACTTGAGCCACAGGTGCCGAGCCAGCATAGCCATTTTGAATTCTTCTGTGCCTTAACTCTGCTGGCTGAAATAAAGCTCTTCCTCTCTTAAATATGGTGTTTGGGTGTTCTTTCTCTTCATTGGGACTGTGTTCTTGCAACATTTCTGGTGCCCTGATTGGGAAGCGAGACCATGAAGGAGAGAATAGGCTCAGAGGCGCCTGGTGGTTACCACTAGCCATATGGACACCCATGAGGGGTACTCTGATCAGCCTGGGTGATGTGAACCACTGAGCACTCCAGAGACAGCAGCGAGGCCTCCCTGTGGACGCCTCCACTGGGCAGAGAAAGGACCCCCTAGGCTGGTCTTCAAGGAGTCTAACACCGGGAGGAATTGGCACGCAGGAACTGGTACCTGCACTGGGAGTCATCTGAGGCAAGGTAGGACCAGTCAAGGTCCACTATATCTGAGTGGAAGAGGGCTGATCAACCCTGGAGCATTAGATTGCTGGCAGGCAGGATGGGTGGGAGACACGAAAGAGTGTGGATGTGGTGTGATTGAGACACCAAAGGTGAAGGTCTGACTTCCCCTTACAGAGCCGAGGGGAGTGCTGGTTCCAAATTGTAGGATGCCTTGTAAGGCTAAGTGGCGGTTTGAGTGGGAAGCCAAGGCTGCCAGGTCAGGAAATAGGTTTGAAAAAGGTTGGAATTGTGTGTATGTGGGTGCTTGGAAACTGACTGAGACAGGTAACAATAGGCAGGCTCTGCCCCCACTTCGCAGGGTGAAATGATTGTGTGACTGCCCCATTCATATCCCTGTTTTTACCCCATCTGTGACGTGTTTCCCGTTTGTCTGAGGGAAGGAAATGGTAAACACACAGGGGAAGCCCTCTCCATTGGGAACGATGCTGAAGTGTTTTAAGAAAGGGTTTATAGGAGACCGTGGTAATTACATCTCTGGGGAGATTGAGAACTTTGAGCAGAAATGACTCAAATGCTTTGTTGTTCAGGTTTATCCTCAGGTTCAGGTTTATCCTTTGAGATAAAATTAGTTTTGGATCTGTTATTAAAGTTCAGATATTTGAAAATTATAAAACTGCCACCTCTGTAATATTTCTAAATTTGGTAGATTTGGCTATGAACTTATGTTCTTGATTTTAAGCCTCTGAATTCTTTAAGAAAGTGAAAGGCCCAAGGGACATGTTCTCCATACTTAGACCAGCAGCTACAGGCCACAGTCTAGCATACATGGCCCCTCTTCCCCTTTCCCTTCAACTTTGCCCCCTGGCTATTCTGAGAGAAATTGGATGTTCCGGTTTCCTGCTTTCGGTCTTGAACTCTGCACCTGGTAAAGAAATTAGGACCCAGGTATTGTCCTTTGTGGCCATCTTTGATGCCACGTGAGGGGGACAATGAAAACACATCAGAAATGGTGCCTATGTTGCGGTTTCAGAACTTTTTTCAGTAACTTAAAACCTTAAAGTGATGTTATAGTCCATAAAATGTCTCTCATTTGTAAAATGTAAGAATTTGGTTGTTTAGATTGTTTGGGAAACTGAGTCTTTTTTTTTTTTTTGCAGTTTTTGCCCAGGGCTGGGTTTGAACTCACCACCTCTGGCATATGGGCCCAGCGCCCTACTCCTCTGAGCCACAGGCCCTGCCCGAAACTGAGTCTTTGTCAAAGAAAAAGATTTTTGCCTTTTAAACTTCTAATTATCAGTTTAGCCAAGTGAAAAATTAACTGCATAGTAAATTGTGATCCTGTTTTGTGAAAAGTGGTTTTTTGAGTTAGAAAAATTAGACAGAAAGGAAAATAACATTGTGTAAGAAAGGATCTTGTGTGGTAAATTTTGTCCTGAAACAGGTTTAAGAAACGTTATTTGAGAAAGTGAAAGACAGGGCAAAACAGAAGGTTTAGAATGTTTGTAAATTGTCTGTGCAGGTGGAGTAAGGCTCATAAAAGGAAATTTGAGAAGGAATTTGTATGTGATCCATTTGACTTTGTATTGCGTTTGGAATCTTTCAGCTTGTAATCTTGTTTGAACAAATGTTTTAAGCCTTTGATATTTGACAAATCTTCCAAAATCAAAACTCTAAATTTGGTTTTTTAAAATATTAAGACCACTGAATGTCTGAGAAAGTCATATTAGGCATATTTGGTATGTTAAAAATGTATAGGAAATATTGTCAAGTATGAAATGCTATTAATTTTGTGTGGATTATGTTTATATATATTTGAATATTATAAAGTACTGGTCTGTCTTAGTGTACATTGTCCGTAATAATTTTAATTCATCTCAGAAATTGTTTTTGTAACTAGCTAAGTCCAAAGTTTGTCCTTCAAAGAAAGTAGTAGAAAAGGCTGGCACGTTCTCGCAAATTCAAATTTCTGATGACCTTGGAGTTTAAATACCACTGGACTAGAACTTCCAGGACTTTAATTAGAAAGCCAACAT
The DNA here is from genome assembly GCF_000181295.1 of Otolemur garnettii. NCBI lineage: Eukaryota > Metazoa > Chordata > Mammalia > Primates > Galagidae > Otolemur > Otolemur garnettii. The sequence continues at coordinate 2,977,145 of NW_003852576.1, read as the reverse complement.
GTCCATGAGTATTGATGATCTAACTTCAAACAGAACAGTAATCAGTTACATGGAACCAAGCTGATTTGTTACAGCTTTTTCTTTGAAACATTGCTAATTCTCTCTGTGTTCTGTTTTCCAAAAGTCAAGAAAATCATTTTCTGTCTTTTGAGCTATTTGTAGCTTTCAAAAATGTATGTACTTATAAGCAAAATTTGAAACATTTATTTTTCTCTCTTCTTGATTTCTCCAGAATCTGAAAACCATTTATAAGTATTCTTAATTTCTGATAATACAGTTATTTGCATAAATTCAATAAGAATCTGTTTTGTTCTATAGGACATGATGAAGGGAACTGGTTATTTTACCAAGGCTTTGACTAGAATAACATTTTCAGAGGTGTCTAGACTGCATTAAGGAATTAAGGTTGACTTTATGAGGCCAATAAAAAAGCTCATTGAAAAGACTAGCCAGATACCTCAATAACAATAACAAAATCTATAACATTTCCTGAGTTGTGGTGAGTAAAGAATGTCACTTTCTGAAATGTCTGGGAATTACAATTTGCTTTGGGACCTCAAGAGAAGAAAAACTTACCCAAGGCATACAGGTATCTAATAGCACAGATGAAACCTGGGCTCATGAGTGGCTTTCAAGTCTAACCTTAGTTTCCTTATAAAAGGTGCCAGCAAAGCCAATTTTAAGAGGAAGAAAAGCCTATCTGGCTATTAATTATTCTTGCTGTGCTTTATGCAAATAATCAGACCCAGTATACTGAAAGTATAGTTTATTTTTGGCAATTAAATTAGTTCTGCTATAATTTGTTTTTAATAAAGTGAGAAATTAGAGAGAGAAAAATGGCTCAAAAAAAACCAACCGTGGCCCACCTGTATTAGATTCCAGCCTTGTCAATGTGACATAGCTGTTTAACTACACTGATCTGTTAAATGGAACTAAGAGACTGGCCAAAGAATATAGAATTATATACAGTAGTTATATTTTCTTTGAAGTTTTAAGGCTTAACAAAGGTCACCTATTGGCTATACTGGAAAAATTTGTGCAGTATTAAACTCTATCTGCTGTGTCTATGTAGATGCCTCAGGAAAAACTAGAACCCGAATAAAAATGTCCCAGTAAGTGGAGTGGTTGCAGCACAGTGTTACAAGTGGCCCCACACTCAACTGATGTTCAGTAATACTCATTTGAATTGCCCAGAACTTTGGATCAGTTCTGTATGGACTCTTTTTTTTTTTTTTTTTTCCTGTAGGGACTCTTTTTTTTTTGAGACAGAGCCTCAAGCTCTCCCCCTGGGTAGCGTGCCGTGGCATTACAGCTCACAGCAACCTCCAACTCCTGGGCTCAAGCGAGTCTCCTGCCTCCGCCTCCCAAGTAGCTGGGACCACAGGCGCCCG
>NW_003852576.1:2970213-2975672 GCF_000181295.1 Otolemur garnettii | reverse complement strand
CGCCTTAGCCGGTTGAGCTATAGGCGCCGAGCCTGTAGGGACTCTTAAAATCAGGTAATATCAGGCTCAGCGCCTGTGGCTCAAGTAGCTAAGGCGCCAGCCACATACACCTGAGCTGGCGGGTTAAATCCAGCCTAGGCCCACCAAAACAACAATGACAGCTGCAGCCAAAAAATAGCCAGGCGTTGTGGCAGGTGCCTGTAATCTCAGCTACTTGAGAGGCAGAGGCAAGAGAATGCTTGAGCCCAGGAGTTGGAGGTTGCTGTGAGCTATGATGCTGCTGCACTTTACCCAGGGTGACAGTTTGAGGCTCTGTCTCAAAAAAAAATTAGGTAATACCTTAAGAACAACGCTAAAAGTAAGAATATTAATGTTCTCATTGTGTGAACCATAGCCTAGAAAACCAGAACTTGTTTTGGTGACTACTAAATGGTTTCATTCTCTTACCCTGTAGGAAAACCAGAAAGCCACACATATGCAGGGTGGCTGAGGTCATGCAGAAGCCAGATGAAGGCCCTGCCCTGGGGATTTGTATGAAAGACTGTGTGAAACATACAGACTGGCCAAACCACTGTATAAAGCCATAAAGGGGGAAGAAAAGGGGCCAACTGAGCAGAAATCTAACACCGAAAGCCTTCAGGAGGCTAAGGGAAACACTGCAGGCAGCCCCGGTGCTAGGCCTTCTTGACCTGGCCAGGCCTTTTGCACTGTATGTATGAGAAAGAAATAGAACAGCTGAGGGAATGCTCATCTAGAATGTAGAATCCTGGGCGGCGCCTGTGGCTCAAAGGAGTAGGGCACTGGCCCCACATACCATACGTAGGTGGTGGGTTCAAACCTGGCCCTGGCCAGAAACTGAAAAAAAAAAAAAAAAAAAAGAAAGAAAACCCAGAATGTAGAATCCTGGGCAATATCAGTTGTTTATCTTTCTAAGTAACTTGATGGGGTCTCGAAAGGATGGACTCTGTGCCTAAGAACACTTGCAGACACTGCCATGCTGGTGCAAGAGGTTGATAAGCTGACTTTGGGACAAAACCCAAGAGTCTGAGTATGATATGCAGTGGCCACTCTTATGAACACCAACGGGCACCATTGGTAGACCAACATGTGCCTCACCGAATATCAAAGCTTGCTGTGTAAAAATACGAGGTTGGTTAGAAAGGTTGTACACATGAGGCCATGCACTTAGGACAGAAAATTAAGACACTTCTGGGGAGATACTGCTACATTCCCCTCTTGGCCACCCTTGCCAAGAAAGTGAGCCAGCTTTGTGTGCATTCAACAAGCACAATGCCAAACAGGGACCAGCGGTGCCTCCTGAAATTCAGTCCTTTAGTGAAGTCCCTTTTGAAGATGTGGAACTGGACTGTTTAGCTGTCCCGATGTGGAGGAAACTGGTACTTCCTAGTTCTGGTCTGCCCGTACTTGGGACAGGTGGAAGCCTTCCCCACCAGGGTAAAGAGGGTTCATGTTGCCCAGACAAATCATCTTCTCATTATAGCAGGAACCGACGCAGACAAAAGACTCCAGGCACCAGTTAGAAGAGGAAGCGACTTTATTCACTGGCCAGAAGACTCAGTGGACTAGTGTCCTAAAAACGAGCTGAGCCCACCGACTCAATCTCCTGCCTTTCTTTTATACATTTTTAGGGCTTGGGTGCACGTGAAAGTCGTGAAAGACATGAGAGATGAGAAAGTCTTGTGATTCAGGGGAAGGTCAGGCTGGCCTGTGCCCTTGGTACTGGGCTACCTGTCCTCAAAGACGACAGAAGGTTAGTGAAGTTACAAGGTTACTACATAGGTCCAGCACGTACCATGTGAAGGGCATACAGATAACAGAGACATCTGCTGCACTAGTAATTCGTGGGGGCTTGCCTACATGTCACAGACTGTCGGGCTAATGCCTGTAAAGAGTTATTAGGGCAGAATTTAGCTCTGCTTTTACTCTCTTGCCTCACCATGGTTTAGGTTGCCACTCTGGTTTGGATCTGACAATGGGCTGGCCTTCATTATGGAGATAGTGTAAAGGACAGCTAAAGTCTTGACTCTCACCTGGAAACTACATGTGGCAGTTGGGCCTCGAAGCTCAGGCAGGGTAGGGTACATGAACAGAACCATAAAAGCAGGCACTGGTAAACTCTGCCAGCAAGCAAAGCTTAACTTGGTACAGGCCTTGCCCCGGTCTTGTTCAATATTAGCTGTATCCCTTCTAAGAGCTCAGGGTACTCCCTCATGAGATAATGTCTAACAGGCCTCCACCAGTCCTCTACAATTTACCAGGGACTCCTAAAAGAACTGGGAGGGACTGATTGAACAGGCAGTTAGAAGCCCTGGGAATAGTAGCAAAGATCTCCATTTGGGTAATTAACTGCGTTCTGTTTAGTCTTTGGTGTCTGTACACCTTTTCTCTCCAGGGGATCAAGTCTAGGTCAAGGATTGGAACCTGTCCCCCTCAAACCAAGGTAGAAGAGACCCTACACCGACATCCTGACCACACCCACAGCAGTGAAGGTGGAAGGGATCCTCGCCTGGATCCATCACAGCAGGCTGAAGAGAGCTTCACTGCCCTGTGAGAAGCAAAAACAGATCCAGCCAACCCCTGCAAGGTAACGTAAGGTGGTCAACATGCTCCAGCCACATACTGGGAGCTGGCTGGTCAACACACTGCTGAAGCCTGAGGAAATTCCTCGCAGAACTTGCGTTATTGGACTTTGGACTTCAGAAAAGGGGGAGGAAGAATGTGATCTGTGCACCCACACCACTAAAATAGGACAAAAGGTGACTCTTTTATAGCTATTATGAATGCAAAGGCACCCAGAAGGTAGCTTGCATTCATAATCAGACACAGTACTCAACATGTAACCCAAAAACGGTGAAAACCTTCATCTATATTACAACTCCACAGAGCCCCCCACCACGGTGCAATCAAGGCCTAGACAGAGGACCTGAAAGGAGTCGCAGTCTCTCTGAATGCTGTTCATGATGAGAGAGAGAGAGAAGCCCAGCCAGGTGGCGCAGAAGTTTAGTGCCTGCAGCGCCATGCCAGGGTGCTGCTGCCGAAGGAGCTGGGAAAGAAACCACAGGACAGGTCAGAAACACCTCTGTGCCTCAGATGCCATAGAAAAGTGGTGTCAGGTGAAAATGTATGATAGAAGGTGCCTGAGACAGTGAGGACTGCAGCAAAAGAAATACTGTGTTCAAAAAAAGAGTAATGATAGTGCCCATAGCTCAGTGGGTAGGGCACCGGCCACACACCAGCCCAGACCAGCTAAAATACACAAATGACAACTGCAACAAAAAAATAGCTGGGTGTTGTGGTAAGCACCTGTAGTCCCAGCTGCCTGGGAGGCTAAGGCAAGAGAATTGCTTAAGCCCAAGAGTTTGAGGTTGTTGTAAGCTGTGATGCCACGGCACTCTACCAAGGGTGACATAGTCAGACTCTGTCTCAAAAAAAAAAAAAAAAGCAATGGAGACAGATTGCTCCATAGGGTCAGTGTAAGCCCTCGAGCTAGTCTTGCAAATTAATAACCAAGTAAAAGTCATATGAGGCATAGTAAAGAAAAACCCAGTACAGATTTGGAATAGATAAAGCCCTCAAAACCTGTAGAGGGACTGATTTTGAACCCTTAAAGAATTTAAAAACCTTACTAGAAGGAGTACTAGTCATCATCAAAGTTAGCTTAATTATGCCCTATCTCCTACCACTAGTAGTCAGGGCTATACACTGGATAATTGAGACAGATGTAAGAAAAAAAACAAAACGGCTCAGTGCCTGTGGCTCAAGTTGCTAAGGCGCCAGCCACATACACCTAAGGTGGCGGATTCAAATCCACCCTGGGGAGCCAAACAACATGATGACTGAAACCAAAAAAAAAAAAAAAAAAAGACAGGTGTTTTGTGGCGGGCGCCTGTGGTCCCAGCTACTTGGGAGGCTGAGGCAGGAGACTCATTTGAGCCCAGGAGTTGGAGGTTGCTGTGAGCTGTGATGCCATGGCACTCTACCCAGGGGGACAGTTTGAGGCTCTGTCTCAAAAATAAAATAAAACAAAACAAAAAAGCTCATCACATGTGTCTTATATGAAACGCTACAGCTCCTGAAGGAATAAGCTGATAGTGAGACCCCAAACTAAAATACATATGGAGTCTCTAAAAGGGGGGAGGAGAGAGGATACCCAGGAAAAGTAAGGCCTAAGAGAACAGGGGTCATCTCAAGGAGACCCCAAGGATACACTTGTGAAGTCCTCCCTATGGTGACTCAGCTCTTAGGAATTCATAGACTTAGCTTCCTAGGACCTAGCTAACCCTTACTTCCATCCAGCTTGATCCAAACTGAACAATGACAAAGGTACCCGTGGGCTGGAATTTTTTGACTGGGGATAAAAAGAAGACTGAGCCAGTCAGAGAGCACCACCATTTTGAATTCTTCTGTGCCGTTGCTCAGCCTGCTGAAATAAAGCCCTTCCTCTTTTAAACATGGCGTTTGGGTGTTTGTTCTCTCCATTAGGCCTCATCTTCCTGCAACAATTATAATTGGGAAAATCAAGTTACAATATAGTCCTGGGTGCAAAAGAGAACTGTCTAGTAACTTTTATCCTGGAGAGAAATAAGCTGGGGACAGAGTGTAAAGATTTGGTATATTTATAGAGGGAAGCATTTGTGAAAAGTCAATTTCCTCCCCAAAGCCAAAGATAGGGACACCAGAGAAATTCTAGGTTTTTAAAAGTATAACTTTTATTTGTTTTTGAGACAGAGTCTCACTTTGTTGACCCTGGTAGAGTGCCATGGCATCCTATCTCTTAGCAACCGGCAGGTGGATCATCTGAGCTCACAGAGTTTGAGACCAGCCTGAGCCAGAGTGAGACCTCATCTCTAAAACTAGCCGGGCATTATGGTGGGTGCCTGTAGTCCCAGCTACTTGGGAGGCTGAGGCAAGAGAATTGCTTAAGCCCAAGAGTTTAAGCTGCGAGCTATGATGCTGTGGCATTCTATTGAGGGCGACAACGTGAGACTTTGTCTCAAAAAAAAAAAAAAAAGGAAAGGAAAGAAACACACATCTCTGAAGACTTTTTACTAGTGAACAAAACTGCCCCACATTGCCAGCTTGCCAGAAACCTCTCTTCTGGTCACTCATCTCCTACCCCATGTGTACCCAAGTGTAATACATACGTTAACTTTGCCTGTTTGGGGACTTCATGTTCATGGATTGTACAATACGTGCTCTTTCGTGGGTGGCTTCTTATCTCGACAATGTGTTTCTGGAATTCTCCCCTATTGTGTTCATTCTCACTGCTGCACAGAATCGCCTTGTGTGCATATCCCCCAGTTGACTCATTCTACTGCTGATGAACATTTGAGTGGTTTCTAAATTGGGCAGTTGTCATACATATGCATTTCTGAGGGATGCATTCCTAGGATTAAAATTACTGGGTCACAGGGTATACAAACTTTTTTTTTTTTTTT
>NW_003852576.1:2966847-2970135 GCF_000181295.1 Otolemur garnettii | reverse complement strand
AGCTCACAGCAACCTCCAACTCCTGGGCTCAAGCGAGTCTCTTGCCTCAGCCTCCCAAGTAGCTGGGAACACAGGCACCCGCCACAACGCCCGGCTGTTTTTTGGTTGCAGCCGTCATTGTTGTTTTTTTGGGGGGCCCGGGCTGGATTCGAACTCGCCTTAGGTGTATGTGGCTGGCGTCTTAGCCACTTGAGCCACAGGCACCGAGCTGGGGTATACAAACTTTCAGTGTTAGCTATTAGCTAGCTGTTTTTCCAAAAAGCTTATACCAACACACATTCCAACAGCAGTGTAGGAAAGTTCTGTTTACTCACAACTGTACCAGCATCTGCCTCTCTTCCTTCCTCCCCACAAGGTCACTCTACCTGATTATTTATTTATTTATTGAGACAGAGCCTCAAGCTGTCGCCCTGGGTAGAGTGCTATGGCATCATAGCTCACAGCAACCTCCAACTCCTGGGCTCAAGCAGTTCTCCTGCCTCAGCCTCCCAAGTAGCTGGGACCACAGGCACTGCCACAATGCCCAGCTATTTTTTGGTTGCAGCCGTCATTGTTGTTTGGCGGGCGCAGGCTTGATTCGAACCTGCCAGCTCAGGTGTATGTGGCTGGCGCCTTAGCCGCTTGAGCCACAGGCACGGAGCCTGATCATTTTTAACTGTTGATATGGGTATGGAGTGGTGTGGCATTGTGATGTTAATTTGTATTTCCTTCACTATAAATGAAGTCGTATGTATTACGAATATCTTCTCCCAGTCTGTAAGTTGTCTTATTCTCAGTGATGTCTGGATGAAAGGAAGTTCTTAAATTATAAATTTGCATAAATTATCAATTTATTTTATTATTTGTTAGTAGGTTTGGTGTTGTGTTTAGGGTATTTGTACCTATTCCATGATACTCGTAAAGTTTTGCGGTGTCTTCAACAAGAAGAGGCTGATACCTCTTTCCCATTTGAATGTTTCCTCTGTTACCAAACTTGCTGACTGCCCTTATGGTATGAATTTAGAAGAATTCTCTTTTTGATCCACTGCAAAGAATTGTAGAATTTAGAGGAATTTTTCTAGAGGCATTTTTGAATATCGGGAAGAGTTGATACAGGGACTACAGAGAATTCCTGGACGATAGATCCTGTCCTTCAGTGCTCAGCGTTGGGATCCCTAAGAGATTGAAGGCTGTAGATTGCTGTGGAACTAGAGATGAGCCCAGGGCAGAGGTGTATACATATCAGAAGACTGTGGTTCACCCCTGCCAGGTGGAAGCCACCTGACGGACACAGCACGTCTTGCAAGGAGCTACCAAAGCATAGGGGGATGCTTGGGACTGAGTTTCTCGTGTTGGGGTCCCCGTGCATCCTCACTGACAATGGCCTTGCCTGTTTACCTTCTTCTTCTTCTTCTTTTTTTTGCGGTTTTTGGCTGGGGCTGGGTTTCACCCACCACCTCTGGCATATGGGGCCAGCGCCCTACTCCTTTGAGCCACAGGTGCAGCCCCGGCCTATTGACCTTCTTATGCCTCCTGCCCCACCATCCAAAGAGCAAAAGAGGAGTGTGTAAAGAAAGCTGGGACTACAAGTCTAGTCTGTCTCAGAAGGTAGTATGTTTTGAATTAAATATGAGATTAATGTTTTAAAAGAGTAGAACTAAATCCACTACCTAGACTGTAAGTGTTTTTTTTTGGTTTGTTTTTGAGACAGAATCTTACTGAGTTGCCCTCGGCAGAGTGCCGTGGCGTCACAGCTCACAGCAACCTTCAACTCTTGGGCTTAAGCGATTCTCTTGCCTCAGCCTCTCCAGTAGCTGGGACTACAGGTGCCTGCCACAACGCCCAGCTATTTTTGGTTGTAGTTGCCACTGCTCTTTTAGCTGGCCAGGGCCGGGTTCAAACCTGCCACCCTTGGTATATGGGGCTGGTGCCCTAACCACTTAGCTACGGGCGCCAAGCCAAAGAGCAGCCTTTAGAAAAGGAAAGCCAAAGCATGGTTTGTAACAGGCTGGAAATCCGCCCCGGAAAGCTGAGGTCCCAACTGCACCTGTGAAATGACAAACAAGCCTGATCGTGGGTTTGGTTTATTTACAATAAGAAACAAATCAATAGAATTATTTCACATTCTTCTTCACACTTCAACAGAAGTAAACCATAAACATCCATAAAGCTTTCCAAAGAATTGGGGTACATGGAAGAATTTAATAAACAGAAAAGGACTCAGCAAAAGGAAATTAAAAATAAGGAGTAAAATGCTTTTTAAAAAGCTAAAAAACAACTTCAAAGATGTTGAAAGAATAAGTACTAAACCCACATGTCCGTGACAAATAAATTGCACTCAGAGGCCAGGGTACAAATAAAAATTATTCATTAACCTGCACTGTAGCATTTGTTCCATGTTACTCTAACCACCGAACTGTGCAGCAGTGGCAGTGAACTCTCCACTGGAGCATCTAATAATTTAACAGCCATCCCTGCTTTGCCACTTGCAAGAAGGAAAGAAAAGGGTTATGGGAAAAATGGTAAACTGATGGGAAGACTGGGCATAGAATTCATCTGCCATTTGAACTGGGCAGCAAGCGTCCCACGGACCTCGCTGCTGAAGACACACAGCTTTTATGGTACCAGATGAGACGGTCTGAGGCGATGGCCCACTATTTGACACTCTTGCTGCTTTTTCTGATAATGGGTCCACACCTGTATTGCTTTTCCATAAATAAAGCAGCCAGTTGTTTGCTCACCCCACTCACCAGGCAAAGAGTACTAGTCCATGATAGAAACCACACTCCAGGCAATGGGTCTGGGGTATTATTTACTAGGATGACAAATGACAAAATACGCAGTTGCTAAAGCTTAGAAGCAAGGTCAAGGAATGAAGAATCAGTTTGAAAGATTGTTTAAATAGTTGCTATTGGAAATAAATTCTGGGTTGAACAAAGTTTTGAATCAAATTCAAGTCTTCTGGGCTGGAATTATTATTATTAGTTTACAAAAGTGATAGACTCAGTGCCAGTGAAGGATATGTTTCTTATTTTGTGGCTTCCCAGGATATTTCCACTATATGGGGAATTTCCTACTAGTGAGTCCACCTCCCTGAGGAGAAGGCTGAAACTTGCTTTCCCAGGCTCCTTTGAAGCTAGGGTCCACACAGGCAGAGGCTCCTACCACCCCTGGAACATCTGTGAGCTGCTTCAATTTGAAAGTTAGTAATGGCAGCTCGGCGCCTGTGGCTCAAGTGGCTAAGGCGCCAGCCACGTACACCTAAGGTGGCAGGTTCGAATCCAGCCCAGGCTCACCAAACAACAATGA
>NW_003852576.1:2962494-2965738 GCF_000181295.1 Otolemur garnettii | reverse complement strand
AAAAAAAAAAAAGAAGAGGCCTCAGAATGAAACTTACCTTGATCTTGGACTTCCCAGGTTCCAGACCTCTACAGCAGCCCAATGTGACTAAAACTTACAGAAAGGAAAGGTGGTTTACTCTATAGCAGAATAATCTTAATGTTGGCCAATTCAGTATACACATATGGAGTGCAAATCCCCAAGACTGTTCAATCACAGTTTTATTCTCAGGCCACATAATCCAAACTACACAAAGTCCACAAGCCAGGGAGACTATAGTCACCGTTCTTATCTATTCAGCTTATCCCTCAGCTCCATTAACAGCCACAGGGTCTTAGTCCTAGACTCTGAGAAGGCAACATGAGGTGACATCATGGTCACCAGAAAATCTCCAACAATCCTTTTCAAACCCTCAATACCTGCACTGTCCAATGCGCCAGCCAATGGTCATATGTTGATATGGAGCATTTGATACATAGCTAAATTGTGATGTGCCATAGAATAGATACATGTCAGATTTTGAAGACTTAGTCTGAAAAAAGAATGAACTATATTAGTAATTTTCATAGTAGTTACTGTTAAATGACATTTTTGACATATTGAGTTTAATAAAATATAAAAATTAAGTCTTGGCACCTGTAGCTCAGTGGTTAGGATACCAGCCACATACAACCAGGGCTGGCGGGTTCAAACCCAGACAGGGCCTGCTAAACAACAATGACAACAACAGCAACAACAACAAAAATAGCTGGGCATTGTGGTGGGCGCCTGTAGCCCCAGCTACTCAGGAGGCTAAAGCAAGAGAATTGCTTAAGCCCAAGAGTTTGAGGTTGCTGTGAGCTGTGGCGCCACAGCACTCTACCGAGGGTGACATAGTGAGACTCAGCCTCCCAAGTAACTGGGACTACAGGCGTTCGCCACAATGCCTGCTAGTTTTTTCAGTTTTTAGTACAGACGGAGTCTCGCTCTTGCTCATGCTGATCTCCAACACCTGCGCTCAAGCAAGCCACCCTCCTAGCAGTTGGCTTCCTACAGTGCTAGGATAAGTGTTAGCTACAAATGCCTGGCTACCACTTGTTTGTTTTTAATGTGAGTCTTTGAAAGTTTAGAGTTATATATATGGGCCGGACCAGCCTGAGCAAGAGCAAGACCCCATCCCTACTAAACAGAGAAAAACTAGCTGAGCATTGTGGTGGGCACCTGTAGTCCCCACTACTTGGGAGGCTGAGGCAAGAGGATCATTTGAGTTCATGAATTTGAGGTTGCCACATCACTCTACCCAGCATAAATAAATAAAGTTACGTATATGGCTTCCATCGGTGCCTTGCTTTATATTTCTGTTGGACAGTGCTGCTTCATCCACACCCATGCACACACATACACACACACGCACATGTGCTCACGCATCCACACACACACACACGCACATGTGCTCATACATCCACACACACACACACACACACACACACGTGCTCACGCATCCACACATACACAGAATCTCTGAGTCCTTTAAATATACAGCACTTACTCCTCCCTCCAAGTCCCAGCCTGAGCTCTCCTCGGGTCTTGCTTCCACAGGATGTTGCTAACTTCTCTCTGCTCCAACTCGTGCTGCTGTTGACAGCAGTGAGGTTTCGGGACCCGAGTGTGCATGCAGTGCAGAGGGCACTGTGGAAAGCTCACGCGTGGGTCTGACCCCTGGCAAAATATCTGATGCAATTAGATGTTTCCTCATCACTGATGCTGTTTTTCCTTTACGATCTTAGGTAACATTCTTTTAAAAAGCCCCACCCTTCTGTTAATGCAGCCTTTAGAGACTCAACATTCTAGATGATGAAAGGGAGTGGCAGAGAACCCCATCCCATCATACACAATGATTTTGATCCTACGTTGCTCTCTCAGCGTGGTGAAGTTCATCACCCAAAGTCAGAGAGCTGTATGTGATGCTACTACATCATGGGCTCTGACCCTTGTTCATTGCTCTCACCATTGCAATATCCCATGATCATAATATCGTGTATACCCGAATTTTAAACTTGAGAATATCTGGGTAGGGAATAAAATGGAGTTTAGTCATCATTAAAAATATCAATTATTACTATACAGTATCTAGGGCATAAATAGTTGTTTTCTGACTGGGATATAAGTGGGAAATTCCGTTAGCTACTCAATTTATTCAATAAAGCCAACTGTAGACTTGTTTAAAAGATGATGATGATGATGGCCAAAACATACTGAGCATGATGTGAAGCACTATGATAACCCCCTTGTGTATAAGCTGATTTTATTTTATTTGTTTTTGAGACAGAGTCTCACTTGGTCTCCCTCGGTAGAGTGTTGTGGCAGCACAGCTCACAGCAGCCTCCAACTCTTGGTCTCAAGGTGTTCTCTTGCCTCAGCCTCCCAAGTAGCTGGGATTGCAGGTGACTACTATATTATTGCGGGTGCTCTACTATTTTTAGAGACAGGGTCTTGCTCTGGTTCAGACTGGTTTCGAACTCATGAACTCAGGCGATCCACCAACCCTGGCCTCGGACAGTGCTGGGATACAGGCGTGAGCCACCGCACCTGGTCTGATTTTATTTTTTTATATGTTTTTGTAATGCTTGAGTCACAGCTATAAGTGTGCCCATCACTACCTATGAGTAGGTTTTTGACCCTTCCCCTCCCCGCTTCTTCCCTCTAGAGCTCATTTTATTATCTCACAGGATTTGAGGTATTGTTATTCCCATTTTATGGAGGAAAATCAGAGGTCACACAGGTAAGAAGTGACTAGAACCAGGTCTATCAGACTTCAGAGCCCTAGAACTTTGGCCAGGTTATAGACATGTATTGCACAATGATGGGGGTACGTCCCAAGACATGCATCATGAGGTGAATCTGTCACTGTGGAAACATCAGAGTGTGCACTTACACAAACCCGGGGAGTGTAAGCACACCTAAGCTATGTGGGATAGCCTACTGTTTCCAGGCTACGGCCCTGCTGTACAGGGTCCTCCTGTACTGGAAACATAGGGAGATGTAACATAATGATCTGAACATGTATAAACACAGAAATAAAATAAAATAAAATAAAATAAAATAAAATAAAATAAAAGTAAGAAATGGGCTCAGCACCTGTGGCTCAAGTGGCTAAGGTGCCAGCCACATACACCTAAGGTGGCGGGTTCAAATCCAGCCCGGGCCTGCCAAAAACAATGATGGCTGCAACAAAAAATAACCAGGCGTTGTGGCGGGCACCTGTGGTCCCAGCTACTTGGGAGGC
>NW_003852576.1:2959141-2960918 GCF_000181295.1 Otolemur garnettii | reverse complement strand
TTGCAGCCATCATTGTTGTTCAGTGGGCCTGGGCTGGATTAGAACACATTAGCTCAGGTGTATAAAGCTGGCGCCTTAGCCTCTTAAGCCAGGGGCACCAAACCTGGAGAGGACTTTTTAATCATTTACTGATTTTGAAGATGTACTTCTGGAGAGAGCTCTCACAGATACAGAGGTGGAGCTGAGTTTTGCTAAATAACGGCACCTTGCTTTCTTTCCCTTGCATACGCCTGGAATTTTGAGTAAAAAGATTCAACTACTGACATGAGGCTTTCTATTTTAATAGGAGAAAAAGAAAAAACTTCTTTTAATAGGTCCAAAACTTTTAACCAACACTAACTCATCAAGGAGGGCCTTGAGGGAAATTCTTTCAAGAGGTATGTGGCTGGCGCCTTAGCCGCTTGAGCCACAGGCGCTGAGCCATCTTCTGTTTTCTTAATAAACTCCCTTAAACGTCATCACCTGCACCCTAATACTTTTACCTGTGTCTCCTCATCAATCATTTAATATTATTTGGATTTCATTCAGTGTGTCTTAATCATTATCTATGTGGTTGGTCAAATAGTACATTTGAAGATGTAAAGTAAAAACTTGATTTAAGTTATACTCTATGTGTCAGTTACCCTTTTCGTGAGTTTTTTATTACCATTTGCAAAGTCACACATCTTGTGGTTTCTAGGTGGTCTGTGCAGGCTACTTCAGCGTCTAGTGCTGTATGTATCTGCATCTCCTGGGTGGGACTGCCCGTGATCTATGAGCTTCAGTCTTCCCACTACTACGAACAGTCCTGTCACTGACCAATTCACCTATTTTTCTTAGGTCTCTACATATATTTGTGAATGTTACATTATTCTGAGTTTATTTTCCTTGGGTAATAGTATTTACCTAGTTGAAAACTTGGGGTCTTGGCCATCTGTTTCTTCAGAACCATGATCAATGGCTAGACCAGGTGGCTCATGCCTGTAATTACAGCACTCTGGGAGGCCGAGGTGGGTGAATTGCTTGAGCTCAGGAGTTTGAGACCAGCCTGAGCAAGAAGACCACCCCCGTCTCTACCAAAAAATAGAAAAACTTTCTGGGCATACTGGCAGGCACTTGCAGTCCTTGCTATTCGGGAGGCTGAGGCAAGAGGATCACTTGAGCCCAAGAATTTAGGGTTGCTGTGAGCTATGATGCCATATTACTCCACTGAGGGCAACAGAGTGAGAGTGTCTCAAAAAAAAAAAAAAATTCAGTAGCAATTAAAAAAAATTTTCCTTAAAAGATCCTATGTGACTTTGCACCATGATGTATAACTAGACTTACTAAGTGGTTAATGGTAACTCAAACTTGTTCTGTGCTCTTCAAAAAGACTTTTTGTATATTCTGTTTAATGGTGACACTAAAAGGTGAAAATATGGTCAATAAGCTAGAAGTCTATACATTTAAAATTATATAGAAATGAAACTAAAATGAATAAATTAACTAGTGTTAGGAATTACTGATGTCTGTGGCAATGTATTGTTTTACGGCAAAAGAAATATTTTTTAAAATAGATGAATCTTATTAGAAATAGAATATTTGGGCTCGGCGCCTGTGGCTCAAGTGGCTAAGGCGCCAGCCACATACACCTCTGAGCTGGTGGGTTTGAATCCAGCCCGGGCCCACCAAACAACAATGACGGCTGCAACCAAAAAATAGCCAGGTGTTGTGGCAGGCGCCTGTGGTCCCAGCTACTTGGGAGGCTGAGGCAGGAGACTCGCTTGAGCCTAGGAGTTGGAGGTTGCTGTGAGCTGTG
>NW_003852576.1:2956737-2957933 GCF_000181295.1 Otolemur garnettii | reverse complement strand
CCCTGGGTAGAGTGCTGTGGCATCACAGCTCACAGCAACCTCCAACTCCTGGGCTCAAGCAAGTCTCCTGCCTCTGCCTCCCAAGTAGCTGGGACCACAGGCACCTGCTACAACGCCTGGCTATTTTTTGGTTGCTGCTGTCACTGTTTGGCGGGCCTGGGCTGGATCTGAACCCACCACCTTGGGTGTATGTGGCTGGTGCCTTAGCCACTTGAGCCACAGGTGCCGAGCCTCCTAAAAACTTTTTATAACACGAAAAGGTTGAAATCATCAAAAAAATTTTTTAACCTTACTTTTTTTTTTTTAAGAGACAGAGTCTCTCTCGGTACAGTGCTGTTGCATCACAGCTCACAGCAACCTCCAACTCCTGGGCTTAGGTGATTCTCTTGTCTCAGCCTCCCGAGTAGCTGGGACTACAGGCGCCTGCCACAGTGTTCGGATATTTTTTGTTGCAGTTTGGCTGGGGCCAGGTTTGAACCCACCACCCTTGGTATATGGGGCTGGCGCCCTACTCACTAAGCCACAGGTGTTGCCCATTTTTTTTAACCTTATTAACCTTAATTAGATGGGTTTTTTTTTTTTTTTTTTTTTTTTGCAAATTTTGGCTGGGTTCAAGTTTGAACCCGCCACCTCCTGTACATGGGGCCGGCGCCCTACTCCTTTGAGCCACATGCATGGCCCAATCAGATGGTTTAGTGTAAAAACAAACTGGAAATAAAATCAAAGGAAAGCCCTGTTTCTTCACTTGTCAATTTTTTATTACATGCAAAATGAGAACCACTATTTTTCAGAAAACATGCTACTAGGGGGCAATTTGCTTATAATTAAAATAAAATTTTGATGTTTTAAAATTTGAGCATCTGGTAATTACCAGTGTATAGAAAATTTTACAAAGCTGCTTCAAGGTTATTTGAGCGTTTTAATGTCAAAGAGTTAAAAGATACTGATAATATATAGTAGTACGTCACTACTATATAAATATATACACACACCCATATATACATACAGGTTGTCCATAAAGTTCATGTGCAATTTACTATGTTAAACTATTTTAAATTGCACACAAACTTTAAGTCCACCCCGTACATACGTATGTTTGTATGTCACAAAACCATTTTAGAGCAAGTATAACAAATATAAATATCTAAATAGAGTTGTTTTAGAAAGCAAAAACGGTTCGGCGCCTATAGCTCAAC
>NW_003852576.1:2954378-2956717 GCF_000181295.1 Otolemur garnettii | reverse complement strand
GAGTTGGAGGTTGCTGTGAGTTGTGACGCTACAGCAGTCTACCCAGGGTGACAGGGAAGACTGTGTAACAAAAAAAAAAAAAAAAAAAAAAAAAATTATGGTCATTAAACTAAGTGTTTTTTTAGAAATCAAAAACGTTTTTGCGCCTATAGCTCAACTGGCTAAGGCGCCAGCCACGTACACCTAAGGTGGTGGGTTCGAATCCCCAGCCCGGACCTGCCAAACAACGATGGCTGCAACCAAAAAGAAAAAGAAAACAGAAACAAAACCAAAAACCCTCTGGTAGGTTACTAGGGTAAATGTTTACTTACTTTGAAAAAAATTACTTTTTATTCCTACTAATAGACCCATATAATTAAAAACATAACTAAAAATATAATAAGAGCCCAAATTTAAAAAACAGCATTTTTGAGAGTCTCAGCTACCCAGGCTAGAGTGCTGTGGCATCAGCCTCGCTCACAGCAACATAAAGTCCTAGATTCAAAGGATCCTCCTTCCTCAGCCTCCTGAGGAGCTGAGACTGTAGGTGCTCGCCACAATGCCCAGTTAAGTTTTTCTATTTTTAGTAGAGATGGGATCTGGCTCTTACTTGGGCTAGTTTCCAATTCCTGCATGTGCGGTATCCACCCACCTCGGCCTCCCAGAGTGCTAGGATTACAGGTGAGCCACTCACCCTAAAATATTTTTCTTAAATCTGTTCTAATATTTTTGTAAGAAATGTTTTGTTATATTTTGTTTTTATTAAATCATAACTGTGTACATTGATGCATTTATGGGGTTCAATGTACTGGTTTGATATACAGTGTGAAATGCTTACACTGAACTGATTAACACATCCATCACAATTATACTCTTTTCTTAATAGTTTTGAAATGTACCATTGCATCATGCACATTAGGTGAGGTCTCCCCAAATACCCTCCCCTCCTCCCCAAAAATGTTTGTTCTGCTTTTATTTTGAAATTGAGGACTGTCCTCAGGAAAGAGAAATAAAGTTCATATAAAAAACATTAATTCAAACTAATCCCAATAGTACAATGGCCCAAAGGAAATTTAGCCTTCTAGATGAAGGTTTTTTTTTTTTTTTATGAAGTAGTTTTTAAAAAAGGAATTTCTGGGTGGCGCCTGTGGCTCAAAAGAGTAGGACGCAGGCCTTATATGCCAAAGGTAGTGGGTTCAAACCCTGCCCCAGCCAAAAAACTGCCAAAAAAAAAAAAAAAGAATTTCTAAACACTTCAACAGACATGCTTTGAACTGCCAAACATGAACCTGAAACTTCATAGTAGCAAGGACCATTATTTCAGAATGGAGAAAGCTCAGTATACAGTACTATCTTTAATGACAAACAAAATAAACCACTTTATTCTGGATCATTGCAAGTTACATTTCTTTGAATCTCTGATCTGTTTACTTAAACAGAATGGTCCATTATTATTCCATTGCTGTGTAATAATGGTTGTAAAGCTTCAACTTTGAAGGATTAAAAACTGCACATTTTAAAAATGTAAATATAAAATTGAGATTAAATTCACCTAAATCTCCAATCTATTTGATATGTATTAATATTTATTTTGAAGGAAATTTAATTAAGACAATAGTCCTAATAGTTGATCTACCTCATTACTGGCATAGCCCCAAGCCTCCTTTGGTTAACAGGACGCCCTCTTTGCAGAACTGTACTGCCTCTACTGTTTTTGGTGAGCCTGCCAATCAAAATCACACCTTCTTATGTTTTTAAGAACAAATAGTTGGATACACCATCTCTTTTAGGAGGGAGAGAGTGAAGAGTGCACAGGCAAAATATTCCTTTCTGGCTTGGCTCTCCCACGTAGCTCAGTGGTCACAGGTGGGTGCCTGTAGTCCCAGCTACTTGGGAGGCTGGGGCAAGAGAATCGCTTAAGCCCAAGAGTTGGAGGTTGCTGTGAGTTGTGACGCTACAGCAGTCTACCCAGGGTGACAGGGAAGACTGTGTAACAAAAAAAAAAAAAAAAAAAAAAAAATTATGGCGTTCATTACACTATTTTTATGTGTGTCAAAATTTACCATAGTTTAAGATAAACTTTAAAAATTCCTTGGCTGACAAAGCACCTGCTTACACTGATAATTCTCAAGAGTCTCAGTGTACCACTTCCTTGAAGAGTCTCTCCATTCAACAAGCCTCAAGGAGTGAAACATTTTTCCTTTCCTAAATCTCAGAATTAATTTTATAGATAGCTCCAAATATTCCTACATGCAAAAGGAAAGAGCATTATGAATCAATGTGTATGTCCCTATGGCTGGACCCCACACCATTAAATCTTTAGGAAATCCATTTTCCTAATATTCTTTTTTTTTTTTTTT
>NW_003852576.1:2950699-2953663 GCF_000181295.1 Otolemur garnettii | reverse complement strand
ACAGAAAAATATCTGCCAATTTTAAACACCTATAAGGTGTTTATTTCTCTGTTACCTTGTGTTGACTGATGATTTTGGATATACTGTATACTATGAATCATTTTAGGATTATAAATACCTCATCCACTAGGCTATAAATTTCACTAGATAAAAAAGTACAGAAGTAAGCAAACAGCTGAGACATCCAATGTAATTTTTTTTCAGTTAACATCTTAGACACTTTTTTTTATAACTTCACACTAGACTTCAAAATTACAGCATTTCTATTATTTGTGAAAGGTTAAAGACAATAGAAGTGTATCTAAATTTACCTTATTCTAACAATAAGGCAGTTACACTCAAATGAAAGCTGAATTCTAGGTATAAATGTTCTTTTGCAAGGGAACATTTTAAAATTTGCTCAAGTCCAGAGAGATTTTTATTCCACAATTTCATTTTTACATCAATAAAATCTTAGCTATAACAATACAGATGAAGAAACAACTTAATTTGTATTGAAATAAATATTAAGACATACAAAGCACACACAGAGAAAAAGGGTCACAATAAATTACAAGTAGAGGCATTATTTTGCTCAATCACCAAAGCAAGCCCTTGGTACTTTCAATTTCACACCATCAAATTTATCATTCTTGCTGATTTAAGCAGAACACAAAACAAATATGGATCCCAGGGCTTACTTTCACAGGTACCAGCATGGATAATTTACTACAGTGATCCAATTTGGAAATCAGTAGGGACCAGTAAATCGCTGCATAAGAGAAAGAGCGAATGAGGTCCTTTTTCCTCAGTGTCAGCAGGCTGTGATTATTATGTTTATTAGATTTTCTTGAAAGGACTTCACATTTTCTCAAATATGCAGGCGAACTATATTTCCCCTCTGAGCCCTACATTAACATTTATGTGCTTTGGTCTTGAATACAGGGGAATGATGAATTTTTCAATTTATTTTATAAATTTATACAGTCTGTATAGTGCTGGCCTGAAGAATGTAACTCCCCAACCTGTACAATATTAGATATTAAAAATCGATTCAAGAAAAGTTACTAAGAAATGCTGACACACTGTGTATACAAATTTTTTAGTTCAATATATCCCATTATATAAAGCACCAGAAGTAATGCATTTATAAATCAAGCCGTTTTTATGACTCTGTTTCTAATCTCTGCTACCCTTTTACGTTTGTTCCAATCTACACATCATAAATGTCACCTGGCAA
This sequence comes from Otolemur garnettii, assembly GCF_000181295.1. Lineage (NCBI taxonomy): Eukaryota > Metazoa > Chordata > Mammalia > Primates > Galagidae > Otolemur > Otolemur garnettii. The sequence continues at coordinate 2,952,444 of NW_003852576.1, read as the reverse complement.
TGACTTTGCCCATTTGGTCTTACCTTACAAATACGTATGTTAAGGCAAAAATTAATGTCAAATGTAATTGTCCTATCTTAATGTTACAAAGGAAAATAGTAAACGTTTGGAATTAAGCTGTCATGAAGCGAGAAAAAAAGGTTAGTTTCCAAGTGCTGAACCTATCAAAAAAGTAGCTTCAGAAGGCTATGAAGGAAAAAATGATTCCGAGGCCTGCCTTTCTCATGGAATATGAGCTAGCTGTTAGATTCCAGCAAAGAAATCCATCTACAATATTTTTTCCTCATTTTCTAAGAAAGAAATCAGCTTTAGATTAAAAAAATACTGTACTTTTATCTCTTATCACATCAACTCAAACTCAGTGCAGGTCAGATTTCCTATAAGCACAAGACGGGAAAGACCATATAGTTAATGTCAGACAAGGGAATAAATTCCTTCTAAAGAAAACTCATAAATACCACTTTAGAACATAAGTACTTCCTGGAGTAACTATTACCAGGAAACCTCTCAAACTTTGGCAGCTCCTTTCTTATTATGAATAAGACTCAACAGCTTTCTCCCCTAAATATAACAAGGCTGCTCATTTACACAATTTCTGGTAATAACCTCTGGATTTATATAGGTATGCCTTTGGTATACTATGGAGTATTTGCTGATCTACTATATGAGAATCCATATAGCTTCTGTGGAATTCTCCTAATCCTAGAGAATTTCAAAAAGGTGTTAAGATAAACTAGTTGTCTATGCAACTCAAACTTAATTTTCAAATCTACCTACCACTCCTGATACAATATCCCAAAATTTCAACAGGCTCTTATATTACTGTGCAAAGTCTAAATTAAAATAAAGATTGAAGTGGCCTTATCTAGTATATCTACAAAGTGATGATGAAAAATTTGAAGTATAATTTTTCTGCACAACTGAAGATGAAGAACACATTTATCCTGGAGTGTTTAGGCACTCACTGGGTATGAAGAGACAGGAGGGACCGTGATCTGAATGATGCCACATCCCAACTGCGGCCTATTTTACTGTTTTCCTAAAAGCCCATATCAACAAGGGTATTTCTTTTGAATACCAGTATTTAAAAAGTGTACCCACTGTAAATACTTACTAAATGTTTGTTCAATATCGAATGATTATACATTTAAAAGGGTCATGAAATTCAGATCCTTAGTCTTATGACTGACGCACCTTTAGGGGCATTTAACCTTCCCACACAGCCTGTGAAAATGGTGGTTGGGGGCTACTCGAGGGAAGAGCGCCACCTATTGATTTCAAACATAACTGAGTCTTTCATTTCTGAGTATCAAAAATTAGTCTAATTTGGGGGACAGCTTTGAGGGCAGCAGATACTAAGGTTTAGGGGTGTGGTGGGAGGTGTTATATCAACTCACTAATGAAAGTAAATTCCTTAGCATTAGTTAAATGTTTTTACGTAAATTCCTCAAAATTAATTCCATTTATTCTGATCTAAAACTTTTTTTTTTTTTAAAGCCTCTTAATTCTTATTTGATTATATATACACTCATTTTCCTTTCTGGAAGAATATTCAGGTGTTAAACTTACAAACCTAATCTGAGTTTCTGATCCCCACCTTTAGGCAGTACTGACAGCCTTGCAGTTCTTAGTTATAAAAGGACCCATTAATCTTTCACAACTTCTAGTTTAATATTAGTTTGCCTTAATTTTCTCTGTAAAAATATTCTTAAATATCCAAATTCAAGTTTTTTTTTTTTTTTTTT
>NW_003852576.1:2939698-2949450 GCF_000181295.1 Otolemur garnettii | reverse complement strand
AGCCATTATTGTTGTTTGGTGGGTCCGGGCTGGATTCGAACCCGCCACCTTAGGTGTATGTGGCTGGCATCTTAGCTGCTTGAGCCACAGGCGCCGAGCCATAATATTTATTTTTTTGTGAGTTTAAGAGTATTTAAATTATATATTGAGCCCTCCTTTAAGAAACAAATTTATGTTTTCATTCAGTCCGAACATCAGCATATCAGAAATATCCTGTTGTGTGATAAAAAGCCTTGATTTAACGCAGAGTATTTTATATTGTAGTGATTTTAATGAAAATTCTTTTCATTAAAACCAACATAAACTGGCTGGAGGTGAGGGCTCATGACTCTAATCCTAGTACTCTGGGAGGCTGAGGCGGCAGGATCCCTTGAGCTCAGGCAGTTGAGACCAGCCCTGAGCAAGAGTAAAACCCCATCTCTACTAAAAATTGAAAAATTATCAGGGTGTTGTGGTAGGTGCTTGTCATCCTAGCTACTCAGGAGGCTGAGACAAGAGCATCCCTTGAACTCGGGGGTTTGAGGTTGCTGTGAGATAGGCTGATGCCATGGTACTTCAGCCTGGGCAACAGAGTGAGACTGTCTCGAAGAAACAAAACAAAACAAACACAAAAACCCCCCAGCTCCAACATGAATCATTTCCTTTAAAAAGAAATCTTTCAAAATAAAGAGGAAAAACTCAAACCAGAAACAAACTTCCATAAATCTTTAAAAGTAAAAGGCAATCATGGGGAAAATAGGGGACACAAAAAGAAAACAAAAAATGGAAAAACTGGTGGATTTAAGTTTTGTTCTTTAGTTAATATTGTGCTGGGGTTAACTTCTTACTTTGGATACACATTCTACTAAAATTATGCAAGATGTTAACACAGAGGAAACAATAATGGCTATGCAAGAACTCTGTATGTTTTTCAAACTCTTCTGTAAATGTAAAATCACCAGGAAAAAAAAATTATAGAAAAAACATCCCCTAATTACTCCAAAACAAGCCTTCAGCTGCCAAAATTTCCTTCTAGATTCAATTTTTAAAAACATAATTAGAAATCAGTAGTATGTTTACTTGACATTATAGTCAATTTATTGCTCTAGAAAGTTAGTTTAAACCATCAGATTACACGTATAGTGATAAGGAGGCTCACCAGACAGACACAAAACCAACTGCAGGTTATGAGGCTGCTTCTCCAACTTAGTGGATAAATAGTACAAAAATATAAAAATAGGCGGTTCTAGCTGAGCTATCAAGTAGAATTTTTCTTGTAATCTACCTTAAGTATATAATTTTTCTAAAGATTAAGAAATTGAACAGAAAGAAAACTGATGTTACTGGTAAGTTACTAATAAACGTATCTGAGAAATCCAAATTACATGCAGACAGAGGAAAATTGGTTACAAAACCACTGTTACTCAGTACTACAACTGTGCAATGTTTTACACATTCCCAATCGTGCAAAAGTCATGAGGATCAGCATGAATTCCATGAAAGAATTTATGGGAGCTCAATGAACAGAACACATTATACAACCCAAATCACAGTTGCATAATATATTGAATTCCCCCAAATTTTCTATTACAAGACTGAAATGCCATTATTCCCCCACCCCACAGGTCCTCCCCCAGTCCATTCCCAGTCAATCAGCTCACCTATCAACCCTTCCATTCAACCTGTCAATCAGATTTGATATGTAAATATGTAATCTACAGGAGGCTTCTCATTAGTACTTCAGAACAGACACGAGTATAGTCAAATGATCAATCTTCAGTTACATTCTTTTCAAAAGGCATCTAAACTGCTACAACCGTCTATAAAACTTCAAGCCTAAGAAACAGAAAATTTCCCGTCAGGAATCTGAACTAGGTAATTCTATGAATTATAATAATACTAATAACCTATGTGTCCATATTGTAAGAGAAGGACTTCCTATTTGAGAAATGTTACTCAGCGGGTCTATGAAAGGAAATCTGTGTTACTGCTTTCTATTGTAAAATGGTTAGGTGACCCAAGTATTTATTTATCCAATTGGATAAAAGGCTTACAAATTGAGTCTTTTAAAAAATACTCAAAGCCACAGCAGGAATCATAGAAATAAAATTGTAGGTCAGAGCATAAGGTACATACAGAATTCAGCAGCACAAAGTCAATTCAGCAACAACTGAAAGTTAAATACAGTGAGAAGTGCTTCTGTTAAAATTATGAACCAAAATTACTAAATGGAAGAATACTGTCTCAAAATCTACCAAATTGTCATGTTAATATTACCTTAACTCATGCCAAATTCAGGTTACTAACTATACTGAAACAAAATTTAGAGTTATTTTTACCAGAGAAATAAATGTATTTCATGATGTAGGCACAACAGTATCTAAAAAAGAAAACTGGTAATTTTTATCACGAGATACAAACTTCCTTGACCATTAGCAACACAGCATAGAAAAATTTACTCAAAACTTTTTAAGCTTGATTTAACATGCTAGGAAAATGATTATTTTTCCATTGAGATGCATTTACGTAAATTATGTAAATTGGATTGAGGTCAGTGTAACACCTGGAATTACAACCCCTAGCAGAAGTACCAGCTGCTAATAATGCTTGTATTGTATGTACAGCTCGACTGCATGGTAAACTATGCAACTGTCGGTGCCAGTCTGCTTATAAAGGCAATGCTCTGGAGACAAAGTCTTCTCACAAACAGAGGGCAGGCAGGTTTCATTATAATGTGTTCAACGACAATCCTCAGTTCATTAAACAGAGTCCTGCAAAATAAAACAGTTTTCTTTCAGAAATACAAGGAAAAAGCAACATATAGGCAGACCTTGTTTCACAGCACCTCCCTTTACTGCACGCCACAGATATCACATTTTTTTTTTAACAAATTGAAGGTTTGTGGCAATGCGGAGTAAAGCAAGACTACATAAGCCCATCTTTCCAATGGACCCTGCTCATTTCAGGTCTCTCTGTCACGTTTTGGGGGGTTCTGGGGGGTTATCTTGCAATGCTTCAAACGTGTTCATTATTACTGTAACTGTTAGGGTGATCTGTGATTAGTGATCTTTGACCGAGTATGGGAACTATTTCGGGACACCACAAACTGTGTCATGAAGACGATGAGCTGAATCAATATGTGTTGTGGGCTCGGCGCCTGTGGCTCAAGCAGCTGGGGCGCCAGCCACATACACCTAGGGTGGCGGTTCGAATCCAGCCTGGGCCTGCCAAACAACAATGATGGCTGCAACCAAAAAATAGCCAGGTGTTGTGGTGGGCGCCTGTGGTCCCAGCTGCTTAGGAGGCTGAGGCAGGAGACTCGCTTGAGCCCAGGAGTTGGAGGTTGCTGTGAGCTGAGATGCCATGGCACTCTGCCCAGGGGGAGAGCTTGAGGCTCTGTCTCAAAAAAAAAAAAAAGTGTTGTGTGTGTTCCGGCTGCTCCAAGAGACTGTTTTCTGTCTCTCTCTCTTCTCCTCAGACCTCTCTATTTTGTGAGATACAACTATATTGAGATCGTGCAAATTAAAAACCTGCCCATGGCCTCTAAGTGTTCATGCGAAAGGGGAAGAGTCATATACCTCTCACTTTAAATCAAAACCTAGAGATGATTAAGCTAAGTGAACAAAGTATCCCTACAGCTGAGACAGGCCGAAAGCCAGGCCTCTTGTGAATGTGAAGGAAAAGTTCACGAAGGAAATTAAAAATGCCACGCCACTGAACATGTGGGTAAGAAATCAGAAAAGCCTTGTTGATTACATGGAGAAAGTTTTGGTGGACTCTATAAATAAGGATCAAACCAGCCACAATGTTCCCGTTTTCTGACACAATGCTTTTGCACAGAACAGACCATGGTATGGTGTGAATATAACTTTTATATGTTCTGGGAAACCAAGACATTCACAGGACTTGCTTTACTGTAATATTAACTTGATTGTGTGGTCTGGAAATGAACCCACAGTACCTCTGAGGTGTGCAAATGCTGATGAAGGAATTTACCACAGCCATTAGCGAATTTGAGAAAGTAAAAGAAATAACTAGAATGCACTGCACGGACACACGAAATACACAACGAAATTCTCAAACCCAACACCTCTGTCTCTTTTTGAGTGGAAACATTCGTCTAACAAGGCATTTAATAAAGGCTACCTCTGACGACTGTGGTTAGGGATTATCTTTTTTTTTGCTTATAGTAGAATCACATCACATTTAACTCTAGAAAATTAAAATAGTTTTTAAAAAGAGAACATGAAGAAGTATACAACATGGTCAACCCCACCATTTCCCTAAATGAACAGATCTCTCAGAGATTTCCTCATGTGTAAAATAACAACACATACTTCATAGAATTGTGGTGAATTTTGTTGTTATTATCTTATTTTTTTAGGGACAGGGTCTTACTCTGTTGCCTAGGCTGGAGTGCAATGGTACAGTCATAGCTTACTAATACCTTGAACTCTTGGGGTCAAGCCATCCTCCTGCCTCAGCCTCCCACGTAGCTAAGACAGATGCACCTCACCCTGCCCAACGGATTAAAAAATTTTTTTAAATAGCTGGTATCCCGCTGTGTTGCCCACATTGGTGGTACTGAACTCCGGGCCTCAAGCAATCCTGCGGGCTTGGCCTCCCAAGTGGGGCATGGCACCCAAGCCTCAGTTGTGGTGAAGTTTAAGTGAGAGAATACAGAAGATGCTCCATAAAAGTTACCTCTTAGGTCATTCTACTATTTAAAATGACTCTTTTTTGCCTTCAGACTAAAGCCCAACTCCTCAAGCTAACATCGACTGCCTTCCACAATCTGGTCTCAATCTAGTGTTCTGTCCATCTCCTGTGCTCCCTGCCATAACTCCTGTCACTGAATTATGTTGCATGTTTGCACACAAAACAGTTTATGGACTTTCCCTTTGCCTAAACTGTGCTTGTTGTCTACAAGGTACTCTTCATTACATACTACACACATCACGTATACACACAGGCTAGTATACACAAAATCACATATATGTACTGCTATTTCTAAGTGATTTTAGGAATCACTAAGAGTGAGTGTAATTTTAACTATTCACTCTTTTCATCTATGTGCTGATTCAACCTGCATAAAGATGTGGTAACTCCTACTCTATCTTTCTGTATCTTGTTTTAGGTTTATAGTTAGAAAAGAAATGTACTTTTAAAAAAGTCTTTAATATGCTCTCACACAAAGACAGGAATGATATCTGGAAAAACGAGCACTTGCCCTAGTATCCTATGTACTAAGTATCTTTCAGATTTGTTCCCTTTTTCCTTAAGTATTGGATTAGTTCAGGCTCTAGACTACTCTGTCTCCAAACCAAGGTCATCTTTTTCTCCTTTTAGTGAGCCTGCAATTATTTCTCAAATTTCATTACGGGGGTTTCCAACCCCTCCAATGTTACAATCTCCCTACCTCAAAATAAAATCCACGTCCTTTCTACTATCCACCTTTCTGGGCACAGGTCATTACCATTTCTTGGTATACTCCCTGAGCTCAAGTAACAGTTAACGCGAGTGGTGTGCTGAGCACTTTCAGGCACCCAGGGGCCAGAACTCAGACTCAGTCTTTAAAAGGAATGAAACCTCAGGAGGTCAATAACTTATCTAAAGTCAAATGGCTATTTCTTTTTTTTTTGAGAGAGAGAGTTTCACTTTGTCGCCTTTGGTAGAGTGCTGTGGTATCACAGCTCACAGCAACCTCAAACTCTTGGGCTCAAGCGATCCTCTTGCCTCAGGCTCCCAAGTAGCTGGGACTATAGGGACCTGCCAGAACGCCTTATTTTTAGAGATGAGGTTTCGCTCTAAACTGGCTCAGGCTGGTCTCGAACCCATGAGCTCAAGCAATCCACCCGCCTTGGCCTCCCAGAGTGCTAGGATTATAAGTATGAGCCACTGTACCAGGGCTGGCTATTTCTTTTATTACTGGCTCTATCACTGGCACAGACCAAGTCACAGAGCCAGGCTGATAATAGAACTTTCAGCCTGAAAGCGACATTTATCAGAATGCTGTGTATCTGTGCTGTCCAACACAACTGCCACCAACAGCACATGGCTTCTGACCACTCCAACTGCAGTTAGTCTCAAGAACTGAGGTTTAAATTTTACAAATTTTAATTAATTTAAATGGTTAGATGTGGCCAGTGTGCTGTATTGGACAACAAAGCTATAAACTATCTGCTCTAGACATCTACTAAGGACTGATAGCACCAACCTGAGAATACATATCATAGTAAGCAAAATGGTACAAAACCATTAAACAAAAAAAAGCGTAGTGTAGAAAATGTAGTTTTATAGACTGTTTCTCATTAGGTATAAGTTCAAATATTTTCTATTTCCTTTCCACTGCTTTGATGAAAGATCTTGAAGTTGCTTAGTGCGTATTTGTATTATTTTGATTTACTACTACCCTTTCTTTTTCTTTTTTTTTTTTGAGACAGAGCCTCAAGCTATTGCCCTGGGTAGCGTGCTATGGCATCACAGCTCACAGCAACCTCCAACTCCTGGGCTCAAGCGAGTCTCCTGCCTCCACCTCCCAAGTAGCTGGGACTACAGGCGCCCGCCACAACGTCCGACTATTTTTTGGTTGCAGCCATCACTGTTGTTTGGCTGGCCCGGGCTGGATTTGAACCCGCCAGTTCAGGTGTACGTGGCTGACGCCTTAGCCACTTGAGCCACAGGCACCGAGCCTACCCTTTCTTTTTCAGTGTACTGAAAACTAAACTTCTAGACATACCAGTATGATTTCCAGCTATATGGAGAAAAAGGAAGTGGAGAAGGAAATATATAGCAGCACAGAAAAATAAATTTGCTGATGAAAAAATGGATGTCAGGATGGGGTTCAAGAAGATAATGTCTGAAATTAATATGGAGACCAAGAAGAAAAAAGGCAAAATACCATGGAATCAAGCAAAAATGAATATTACTTTGCTACTAGAGACTGGCTGTATTTCAGGCAGCATCACATAAAGACACTGTCTAAAGGATACAAAAATGTCCTAAAGGAGAATCAGATCATAGAATATGGAGAATAAACTACTGACAACTTCAGAGAGTCTAATTACTTTAAACACAACTTCACTTCACCTCCAGGAGGTTACCTCCTCTACCAATGAAGAAATTAAAATTTTAAATAACTTGCCTAAAGTCAAATCTCTGGTTAATAATAGGTCAGCATTCAGATTCAGTTATTTTTACTATACTTGTGAAAATATACAGATCATTTTAATATACTCACTGTATTTCTGGCTGAATTCTACTATTAAAATAGAAAATAAAAACTATGTCAACACAGTACCTGAATAACATTCAAAACACTGCTAAAACAGCTATTCATTTTAGCTTTTCCTCTAGTATTTGAGATTAGAATGCATAATTTAATATATATTAATTTAAGCCTCCATTCCTAAAAACTATAGTAATTTCCTAAGATATTTCTCTGCTTCCCCATTTTTCTGCTCCAAAGTATTCTACACAGGCTATCAGAAGAGTGACCATGTCAAAACTATCATGGCCCAGATACTTAATAGTTAAACTCCAAACCTCCTACCCTTCTTACTCAAGAAGCTTTATTATATAGCCCAATATAGCTTTCTAATCTCAGCTCCAGATCATCATTCATCATCCTTAGTAGAGTCAAGTAGGTCTATCAGTGTCCCTCAAGTAAGGCTTGTACCTTCTTCCCTGTGAACTCCTCTTGTGCCTACCGTCTCCCTATCTAAAATGTTCTCCCTACTATTGCTGTCTATTCAAAGACTTTACCCTTTCCAGAGCAAATTTAAATCTATTTTGTGAAAACTCCCTGAGCAAATCTATCTTCTAGCCCAGTGACTTCTCCCTTCCGAGGACTACAGTATTGATACAATAAAGTAAACACGGTAATTTCTTATGTACTGGCTTCTGAATACTGTATCCTAAACTATTGTTCCTTTATTTTATTATTTGACATGTGTTTTTGTTTCTTCAACTAGGAGAGCTCCTAGAAAGTGAAACTTATGTTATATGTATTTTTAAATTCCCAAAGTGCTTCAGAGGTGGTCAAGCTAACTCCAGTCTTAGTTTCTGAAAAGAAATAAAACTACATCCTCATCAACCCCAGTCACTTCTAAGGTCTAAAATTTAAATTCACAAAAACATTACTTGCTTCTCACTTCTAACATAATCAGCAAGAATTCTAATTACTATATTTTTATCATACTCTGAACAAATAAAATTTAAACTAATCAACAACTTACCGACAATATGGATTTCTTCGAGAGGAGTATCGAAGAGTAAGGAACCTATAGTATATAAAAGGCTGGAGCAAACTTCCTTGACCACTGAAATAAACAAATAGAAGGTGATAAAGATACATTATCAATTCATATGCACACTGCCAAAACTTAAAGGCAATTCAACTGGAGGATATGTGTACCTTTATTCATCAAACGGTCACAGTAAACGCATACCTAAATCTGAGTTACTCTTAAAAGGGCAATAAAAGAATATACATGATTGGTAAAGTAAATTAAATTGCTACTGTTTACATTTTTATAAATGTACTCATGTATGTACTATTCTAAAGTTTTTTTCTCTCTTCACGTCAGACTGGTAATGTGCTGAGGTCAAACACAGTTTGAGGGATGGACATCTCAAACTTGAGCATGAAGACTCTAATACCCATGCTCATGAACTACAAAAGGATAAACCATGAAATTATAAAATACTAAATAAATCTGAAAATGTTACATAAATAATTCTGTAATTACCATAATTAATGAAATCAAGTTTTAAAGCTTCATATGATATTCAAATAAAAAGTGGCTTACTTTATATAAACAAACCTGAATAAAATGATACTGGCACAGTAGAAAATCTGCATAACCTATATTAATTACTGTTCTTGGTTAAAAAAAAGCACAAGTATAACATCCCAAAAGTTTTTTTTATATATGTGTGTGTGTGCATGTTATAAATAAATAAATAAAATATTTATATATATGTATTTTTTTTTTTTTTGCGCTTTTTGGCCGGGGTTGGGTTTGAACCTGCCACCTCTGGCATATGGGGCCAGTGCCCTACTACTTTGAGTCATAGGCGCCACCCAATATATATATTTTTTATAACACATGCACACATACATATTTATATACGTAAATATACATATATATAATATATATATATATTTTTATAATTCCAAGTTTAGAATTCTTCCCTGAGAAAAACTATCTGGATTAAGATATTCACTGAAGGCTCAATGAGTAGAGCACCAGCCACGTGCATTGTGGCTGGCAGGTTAGAGCCCGGCCCAGGCCTGCTAAACAACAATGACAACTGCAACCAAAAAATAGCCGGGCGTTGGGGCAGGAACCTGTAGTCCCATCTACTTGGGAGGCTGAGGCAAGAGAATTGCTTAGGCCCAGGAGTGTGAGGTTGCTGTGAGCTGTGACACCATAGTACTCTACTGAGGGTGACACAGTGACACTGTCTTTAAAAAAAAAAAATCTTATCTCAGCCACTTGAGGAGCCTGGGACTACAGGTGCCCACCACAACACCTGGCTAGTTTTTCTATTTTTAGTAGAGACGGGGGTCTCCCTTTGCTCAGGTTAGTCTCAGACTCCTGAGCTCAAGCGATGCACCTGCCTCAGTCTTCCAGAGTACTAAGATTATACGTGTGAGCCACAACGATCCAAACTATACATATTATTACAACTGTATTTTAAAATTAATTTTGGAGAAAATATATTAAGATGCTAAATGTGGTTTTTCGTTTTTTTCCCAGAGACAGAGT
>NW_003852576.1:2934597-2938781 GCF_000181295.1 Otolemur garnettii | reverse complement strand
TTGACAGATTTTAACTTTTTGAAGTGAAAAATGGACATAATACAAAAAATATAAAGAAACTATTCACTTAAAAAATAAGTTTACGAGTTAGCACCTTCTTTAAAGTTATAGCACAATTTCTAAAATAACCTTCCAAAAATGTATGTACATTGTGAATATGGTGTATATGTGTATAATGATGAACACTGAAACAGTGCTCCCTATAACTCACTGAATCTGTTTGATAACTCTAGGAAGTAGGTGATATTATCATTGCCATTTATTATTCCCAAGAAACTGAGACAGAAATCGATCTTATGTCCTTATATATGCCCAGACCACCCCAAAATATAAATGGAAACATCATTGGCTATTCTTTTTTTTTGAGACAGAGTCTCACTATGTGGCCCTCAATAGAATGCCATGGTGTCACAGCTCACAGCAACCTCAAAATCTTGGGCTTAAGTGATTTTCTTGCCTCAGCCTCCCAAGTAGCTGGGGCTACAGCCACCTGCAATAATGCCTGGCTATTTTTTGGTTGCAGTTGTCACCTTCAGTGTATGTGGCCAGTGCTCTACTCAGTGAGGTACAGGTGCCAAGCCCATAAGCTGTTCTTACTTTCACTTATTCTATCTGAGCGATCATCCTATATCATAATACATAAATTATATTGTCCTTTTTACAACTTTGAGTATTCCATCTTATGTTTCTACCTTTATGTAATAAGCTCCCTACTAAATATTTTGGGACGGCTCCAATCTATAGTTAGAAATAAAGCTACGATGATCATCCTTTTTAAGGGCATCATATAAGGAATGGTAATAATTTCAGATTATTTTTCATTTTATAGCTTGGGTTACATTCAAGTTACATAATAAAGCATTAACAGCTTTTCCCATTAGGAATTAAGCACAACTTTCTACGCTGATTTTAATTTTAAAAAATTTCTCTATTTAAATACTTCTGATAAATTCCCATCTCTTTTACCATAATCTTAAAAATTAAGATAAGTTTGTACATAAGTGTTTAAATGAAATATTTAAGAAGCACAACTGAATTAATGTATCCAAATAATATTTTTGTCTAAGTTTGCATGGCATCTCAGAATTTCATTAAAATTATCTTAAGCTTCCTTTCCTTTTGAATAAGCTAAAAAAAATTATATTAAGCTGACTTAAGAGGAGTATAATAATTTTGCTTATTAATCAGAATCCAGAGGTTTCAGAATGTAGACATCAATTATATCCATATGAAAAACTAGTTTTGGTGGCTTGGCGCCTGTGGCTCAAGTGGCTAAGTTGCCAGCCACATACACCTGAGCTGGCAGGTTCGAATCCAGCCCAGGCCACCAAACAACAATGTCGGCTGCAATGAAATATAGCCAAAATAGCCAGGCACTGTGGCAGGTGCCTGTAGTCCCAGCTACTTGGGAGGCGGAGGCAGGAGAATTGCTTGAGCCCAGGAGTTGGAGGTTGCTGTGAGCTGTGATGCCATGGCTTGAGGCTCTGTCTCCAATTAGAAAAAAAAAGAAGAAGAAGAAAAGGAAAAACTAGTTTTGTTATCTACCATTTTATCTGTCACCCAGTTACATAAAACAAACATAGAACCTGGTACGATTCAAGACTAGTTAAGTGACCCAAGAAATAGAAAAATGAATAAGAGAATAAGAATGCAAAAAGTTCCTTTCATTAATTAAAGTTTGTATAAAGATCACAAAAGAGAAAGACAGACGTGTAAGATTTGTCCCAGACTACATTACTCTTTTATGAGCCTTCAGCTTCCAGGGTAAGAGAAGACTTTCATTAAACTTTAGGCTTTCATTAAACTGAATCTGTTTGATAACTCTAGGAAGTAGGTGATATTATCATTCCCATTTATTATTCCCAAGAAACTGAGACAGAAATCTCTTACCTCCAGGGTAAGAGAAGACTTTCATTAAACTTTAGGGCGACTGTTTCAGAGTTAAATAATTCACAAGTATAGCTGCATCAAACCCTATATTCAGCATTCATGAAATGCTATGCGTGGAAGGATTTTAGGCATTCACCTATGTTAACCAATATTAGTTTTTAAATGAGAAAAACGTCTCAGAAGCCTACATAAATAGCTAAATCAACTAAAATCCAGGTATGTTACACCCAGTAAGAAGTCTTTCCATTGGATCACTCTTGAACTTTAGATTACATTTTCTCGTTTGAAGCTCCCACAGTTTAAGCAGCCATGTGACAACCCTGAGTTCTCAAAGCATCACATAAAAGAATGGCACTGATGGATTCACAAGACAACCTATAAAACTCTGTATTTGGTTTGAAGATACTGCTAAAGGAGTTAATTGTCTGGTATATGAAAACCTTACTAGTTAATCATGGCAATGCATATGAAAAATTATAACTATGCAATCAATAACAGTTTGTCACAAATGAACAAGTTCATGGGAAAGAGGTAATACACTTTAAAGGACAATTTGGCACAGTCTATTTAACACAAGAGTTTATGCTCAGCAAAATCAATTTTGGTGCCTGTGTTAAAGAAAACATTGGCACATTAAGTATGAGCAGGTAGAAAGATGTTTACCCCATTAATATTCAATATTAAGAAAAGGAAAAACATGGAGACAAACGTCCACCATCAGGGGAATGAGTAATAAAATGCGGCACACCAAGACAATGGGACACTACAGTCATTCCATGAAGGAACCCAGGACCCCACACGCCAACCCAAAGGTCATGAAAACACAGAGCTTGAGTGGAAAAAAGCAAGACGCAGAGTGACACCTCTGAGGTAAAATAAAAACTAAACTAATAAAGAAACCCCAGACTCACAATATAAGAACATACTTTTTATAGATTTGTTTAAGTATTTTTGTGTGTGTGTTTAAGTATTTTTAAAGTATTACACACACATCAAACTCCTTACCTTTTGGAAAACAAAGGACAGAATTCCAAGTAAGATTTATAATCAAATTTTCGTTTTTTATCTATAATGTTCTACTATTTGCAAAACTAAAAATTGAAAAAAGCAATCATCCAGGTAACAATGTAGATTATTTTAAAATTTAAATGCAAGAGAATTATCAGTGCAGATGTCAATACTATTTTAATGTTCTAATTTTTAAGAGCAAGGCTTTCTTTTTATTGCCCAAGCTGGAATGTCATGGCATCAGCCTAGCTCATAGCAACCTCAAACTCTAGTTTTAAGAAATCTTTCTGTCTCAGTCTCCCGAATAGCTGGGACTACAGGTGCCCAAGATAATTTTCTATGTTTAGTAGAGATAGGCGTCTTACTCTTTCAGTCTGGAACTCCTGCCCTCAGGGGATACTCCCACCTTGGCCCTCCTAGAGTGCTAGGATTATAGGTGTGAGTCACTGTGCCTGGCCAGGAAGGCTTTCTTTATTTATGTATTATTTCTATAATTAAGATACAAGCAAAATGAGAGAGGCAATAGCAGGTAACTATTAATTAAAGGCCATATATATATATATATTTTTTTTTTTTTTGAGACAAGAGTCTCACTTGTCACCCACAGTAGAGTGCCCTGGAGTCATAGCTCACAGCAATCTCTTAACTCTTGGGCTCAAGCAATTATCTTGTCTTGGCCTACCGAGTAGCTGGGACTACTGGCACCTGCCATAACGCCCACCTATTTTTAGAGATGAGGTCTTGTTCTTGCTCAGGCTGATCTTGAGCCTGTGAGCTCAGGCAATCCACCCACCTTGGCCTCCCAGAGTGCTAGGATTACAAGTGTGAGTCACCCTGCCCAACCTAAGACCACAATTGTTAAGGTTTTTTTCAAGTATAAGAAAAATCACCTGAGGCCAGTCCCAGTGGCTCATGTCTGTAATTCTAGCACTCTGAGAGGCCAGGGAGGAAAGATCTCTTGAGTTCAGGAGTTTGAGACCAGCCTGAAAGGGCAAGACACCTGTCTCTACTAAAAATAGAAAAAAATTATCTGGGCATTGTGGTGGGCACCTGTAGTCCCAGCTACTTGGGAGGTTGAAGCAAAAGGATGGCTTGAATGCAGGAGTCTGAGGTGGCTGTGACTGAGACTGACACCATGGCACTAAGGCCCAGTGAGACTCTGTTTCAAAAAATAAAAGAAGAAAAATCATCTTACTAATGGCAGAGAATGGACTAAACTAGACTTCCTAAGATTCTTTCAAAGGTACTAATTCTATAAGTAATTTTCTTTCTTTTTTTTTTTTTTT
>NW_003852576.1:2927005-2934093 GCF_000181295.1 Otolemur garnettii | reverse complement strand
AAAAAAAAAAAAAAAAAAAAAAACAAAGAAAAGTCAAATGATAAATAAGTTTCCTATGCTTTAGTTTCTCTATTACAAAGTGAAAAGAATCAGATAAGGTGACTGCTAAGATCCATCTAACTCTCCTTTCTTCAATAGATTTAGTACCTTTAGTATCTTTAATGTTTACTTAATCATCAGTCTTCCAAAACAAATATATTTTTTTCTTACCTAAAAAGCATAAAAACTGTAGCAGGCATCAAGAATATTTCATTACAGGCAATGAATTTCAGAATATTTTGTTGATTAGCACTTAATTTGTCCAAGACGGATCTCAGCAGAGGTAAACTATTTGAACCCTTTGCCTAAAATAAAAGACAACAAACATCAGAAATAATGAAACATTTTTGATCACTCAAGTATTTTCCTTCTTTGGATAAACAGCATACCCAAAAGGCAATACAACCAAAAGCCAAATATTTGGAAACGATGGTATAAAAGTTTATAAACCACTTGAGAATTTCCTGATTTATTTTGTGATTTTAAAGAATTTAAAAAGAAACCCCTTTAGTACTAAAATAGTTTTCGTTCTTAGATTTTTTTATTCTTTTCTATTTGTTTTGGAGACAGAGTCTCACTATGTAACCCTCAGTAGAGTGCTGTGGCACCACAGCTTACTGCAACCTCAGACTCTTGGACTTAAGTGTTTCTCTTGCCTCGGCCTCTCAAATAGCTGGGACTACAGGCACCTACCACGATGCCCGGCTATTTTTTGTTGCAGTTGTCGTTGTTTAGCAGGCCCGGGATGGGTTCGAACCCTCCAGCCTTGGTGTATGTAGCTGGCACTGTAAACACTGTCCTATGGGTACTCAGCCAATATATTATTTTTCTTAAGATTATATTATTTCACAAAAAGGTAGTGGTTCTTTCTCTCCAATCAAGACAAAATCTAAGCAGTAATACAGTTAAAATATCTATGACTCCTAAGCTAACTAATGGTAGGAAACACAAAGTCTAATTACTGCTACAACAAAAAATTGTAGGAAAAAAGAAAAAGGCTAACAGAGCATAAAGCTGGATATTTTAATTCTAATTTCAGTGTTTGACTGCATAGGCAGTAAATTTATCTGGCATGCTGCCGTTAGGCTTACTATCCCCCAAACCAACAATTAAAAAAATTTTCAGGAAAGCAGTGGTTCTAAATGCTAGTATAAAGAAATTCAGCGCACTCTGGCTTAGCACCTATAGCTCTGTGAGTAGGGTGCTGGCCACATATACAGAAGCTGGAGGGTTCGAGCCTGGCCTGGGCCTGCTAAACAACAATGACAGATGCAACCGAAAAACAGCTGGGCATTGTGGTGGGTGCCTATAGTCTCAGCTACTTGGGAGGCTGAGGCAAGAGAATCGCTTAAGCCCAAGACTTTGAGGTTGCTGTGAGCTGTGATGCTATGGTAGTCTACTGAGGGTGACATAATGAAACTCCGTCTCCAAAAAAAAAAAAGAAAGAAATTCCGCACACTCTAATTATCTGGTATATTAGAATTAAACACTGACAGAACAAGCGACTTCTGACAACTCATCAAATTGAAGAGATATAAATAAAATAATTAAGAGATCTAGTTCAAACTTCAAAAATTCTGGACATTGAGGTTAATTTCAAGTGCAATCGTTTGTCTACAAAATATACTAGTTTGTGAAACTTCAACAATAAAAAAAACTTAAACTTTCGAAGCACTAATTTATAACAAGTTTGCAAGAAAGAGACTTTTTGTGATAAATGGCAAAATGTCTTAGAAATCAAATTCACGTCAAAGATCTATAATCCAGGAATTTTACTTACATCAAGGACCTTTTTCGTATATGTAGCAGCATGAAGCAAAGAGAATAACAAGACTGGGAAAATACTCACTGAAGAACACAATTAAGGAAAACATTTAAAAGTCATCAAGTACTCTGCAAAACGTGTGAGGTACTACGCCCAATCCACAGATTTGAAACAACATCTGCTAAAATAAATTTGGTAGAATGGCTTTTGTTTTACTGATACACTTTAAAACAAGTCAAGCTTTGCTAACTGCAAAGAAATGATTTTATTTTATAAAACTCAGTTTGATGAAAAACACTAATGTTAAAAAAAAAGTTTCATTTACTTCTAGTAACTGATAAAACCTCATAAACACTTGCTAAAGTGAACTGAAATCTAGGTTACCTCAAAGGGTTAAATGCAGCTTTTAACCCCACAATGGCCTTCCTGGCCACTCTAACTTAGCCTTCAACGTTATATAAATAACCTAGTATTTCCCAAACAGACCGCAACTGCTGAGGAAAGTCTGAGGTAAGATTTAAAGAGTAGTTCCCAAATGTTTTTCAACTACAGATCTTTTATTCCTTTTTGTAGAAGACCCCATTATTGAGTCACTGTATCAATCAAGCTGTTAACAGTTATGTTTTTAATTTATAATCACAGCTGGGCAGGTGCAGTGGCTCACCGTTGTAATCCTAGCACACCAGGAGGCCTAGGTGGGTGGATTGCCTGAGCTTACTAGTTTGAGACCAAGCTGAGCAAGAGCGAGACCTCATCTCTAAAAATAGCCAGGCATTGTAGCAGGCACCTATAGTCCCAGCTATTCAGGAGCCTGAGGCAAGAGAATCGCTTGAGCTCAAGAATTGGAGATTGCTATGAGCTGAGTATGTGCCACGGCACTCTACTGAAGGCAACAAGTGAGACTGTCTCCAGAAAAAAAAATTATAATAAAAAAGACAATGCACATTTGGCCTTATAGTCAGTTGAAAGTCTCGTCAGTTTAATTAGAGGCACAATTCAGAGAATCCTTATCTCTTAGCCCAACTGTCCTGGCTTTATGCCACAAAAATATATACAGTTTTCATTTAACTTTTTGAAAAACAGAAACTGCTCTAAAGCTCCATTTTTCACCCCAATTTCTGCCAGGTTGATTAAAAAAAAAAAAAACCCGTCAAGTATTTCCACAAAATGATAAAGAGACTGTTAGCCAATCATGAATGGCAAAAATACTTTTCCTAAAAATATTAGCAGTTTCTTTCTTTCTTTCTTTCTTTTTTTTGAGACAGAGTCTCACTATGCTGCCCTTGGTACAGTGCCATGCCATCCTAGCTCACAGCAACCTCAAACTCTTGAGCTTAAGTGATTCGCTTGCCTTAGCCTCACAGTAGCTGGGACCACAGGGGCCCCCACAATGCCCGGCTGTTTTTTCATTATTATTGTCATTCTTGTTTAGCAGGCCCTGGCTGGGTTTGAACCCCCAGCCCTGGTGCATGTGGCTGGTGCCCTAACCACTGAGCTATTGGAGCCAAGCCAATACTAGCAGTTTCTAAGAAATCAACCATTATATTTTTCAATGCTAAACTGAAGGCCTGATATGAAGGATGTGATAAGAGCCATTAACAAAATCTGAGTATCAAATTCATTATAACCATCCTCATTTAGAACCCAAACATTCCTAGTTTCCAACTGGCAAACAAAAAAAGTGTTAGGAGAATTCTAACACTTTTGTGTGTATTTGTGTAGAGACAGAGTCTTATTCTATCACCCTTGGTAGAGTGTCATGGCATCACTCACAACCTCCAACTCCTGGACTTAGGTGATTCTCTTTCCTCAGCCTCTGGAGTAGCTGGGACTACAGGCGCCTGCCACATGCCCTGCAATTTTTTTGTTGCAATTTGGCCACAGTCAGGTTTGAACCTGCCATCCTCGGTATATGGGGCCGGCGCCGGTGTCCTACCCACTGAGCCACAGGCACTGCCCAGAATTCTAATTCTTCTAATAGACTTCTTCAAATTAATATCCTGACCAATTCTTTCCCATACACACACACAGTTTTATACTTTTTAAGCTGATAAAAGCTAAAACCCCCTCTCTTAAAGTCACTGTCAACTTCTGTTGTTGCTTAAATAATTCAGTTTAAATTCTGACATATCCAGACTTGAAGCCTGATTTAGTAAGAGGCAGTATCAGGTAGTGTAAACAAAACCCTCACCTGGGAGTCAAGATACCTGGGTTCCACACCTGCCTCTGTAACTAACCTCATTTTCCTAGGCCAAGTTCCATCCTCTGTCAAATGAGTAAGTACAGATCAAAGCAAGAGCTTTCTAACGAGTTATTTGTCTCTAGCACTCTACAGGTCACAAATCTTTGATAAAAAAATTCACTACCTTAGCTTTCAAAGTTACTTTGAACTACAAATTTAGAAAAAAGATGAAAAGCCTGCAATTTAAACCCTAAGTACCTATCACTGATAAAGCAATGACAACAGGTCACCTCTGTAAGAACAAAGATCAGAACACACTTTGTAATATTACTTGGGCCCACCTTTGTTACTATAATACCTGACTATTTTAGGAACCAGATTAGCATTTCTTGCCAATGATTAGTTTAGGCTATTCTGCTTTCCTGAACTTAAGGAACGTGAAAACTTTAATCTTCAACACTCCCATGAAAGAGGCCAGCACATAATTCACTATATAGAAAAGGCAGCGAGTCTGTTTTCACTGGTCCTGAGTATCACTTAGCATGACCTCAGGATTCACCCAACAAGAGATCAGTACTGATGGAGTACTCAATCTACTCTATATTAAATACCTGAAAAATACACTTTCTGTCATTTCTCTTTCTCCTGCCAAAGAAATTTTAAGCCACTAAAAGGCACACCAAAAATCTCCAAATAATTTCCCATCATAACTCAGAAAGGCAAGAATTCACCTGCCTTTCACATTAATGAATGTAACTAACAAATGCAGGTCAGTACAATGATACACTGAACAGATGCCTAATTATCATTTATCGTTATGGTACAAAAATCATTTAATGAGTTTTACCTAAAATGAACAAATACAAATTATGATGGGACACAACAGACCCATGCACTGAAACATGAAAAAATTATCCTTGTATTTCAAATGACTTTACCCTGGTAAAGCCAGGAATTTAAACAAAATCTTCATATACTGTATAGATATGTATTACCCATCTACAGACAGTAACCATTAAGTGTAGATTAGGTCAGGCTTTTAAGTTGAAAAGACCCTGTCAGCATTACGACGTATTAGCCAAGGTGTGTGTATGTGCTGACCTCTTATTTTTGAAAAGGACACTCTGTATCCTTCCCATTAAACGTGTATGACACAGCAATGTTTTCACAGGGCTGCAAAGAGTATATGTCAAATTCCCACATATTAACACATATTAACAAAATAGATACTCAAGAAATTTCAGTTTCCTGACTTATAAAAATCAATTAAAATTTTTGATACTTTACCAATGTAGGTATTCTCAAAATAGGTTAATAGTCTTAGAGAAATTATTTTATTGTGCTTTATGTTATATATAATTGTAACACAAATATTCAAAAGCTGTTACAGCAACACTTTTTAAAGCACAAAATAATTTCTAGAGAAACCACCTATAGGGGAAAAAATAACAAAAAAAAATTAAGTTCAGGAAATACTGTTAACTCTTTTATAGTTTCACAATGCACATCACAACATCAAAGGCTCTAAGGTAAGTCTTCCTATTTAAAGATGTTTAACCTCGTATTTCCCAAACATACTGGGCTGTACATCTTCCTCTCTTCCTTTCCCTCCTTTTGGAATAATCCCCATTATCCCACAACACACTTTTGAAATGTGAAAACATGAATTCCAAATGAGTTATTTAATTCTCATTAGCTCCAGGGATTAACCATGTGTCCTATCTTCTACTCTATCTATAGCAAATTTAATTTCTTTTTATTTATTAATTATGCCATTCCCTGCCGAAATAATTTTATTTTTATTTTTGAGACAGACTCTCACTTTGTCACCCTTGGTAGAATGCCGTGGCATCACAGCTCACAGCAACCTCAAACTCTTGGGCTCAAGCGATTCTCTTGCCTCAGCCTTCCATGTAGCTGCGACTACACGGCCCAGCTATTTTTAGAGATGAGGTCTTGCTCTGGCTCAGGCTGGTCTCAAAGCTCAGGCAATCCACCTGCCTCTGCCTCCCATAGTGCTGGGATTATAGGTGTAAGTCACTGCGCCTGGCCTTGAAATAATTTCTATTTTTTTTTGAGACACAGTTTCACTATGTTGTCCTTGATAGAGTGCCATGGTGTCACAGCTCACAGCAACCTCAAACTCCTGGGCTCAAGCAATTCTCCCGCCTCAGCCTCCCAAGTAGCTAGGACTACAGGCATCCGCCACAACACTTGGCCTTTTTTTTATTGCAGTTGTCACTGTTCTTTACCTGGCCTTAGCTGGAGTTTGAACCCACTAGCCTGGGTGTATGGGTATGTGGTCGGCACCCTGCCCACTGAGCTATGGGTGCCACCCTTGAAATAATTTCTTGATTAATTTTCATTTGTTTCTAGCTCACTGGGAGTTAAAGAACTGGGGACCTCTCTTTTTTAAAGGAAGACATTTGTACACATTCCTAAGGTGATATGAATTAAATGAAAGAAAATTTTAAATATTATAGTGAGTTCTGCATAGCCTTGCTTTGAATATGAATTTTAAACTTATCTATTCTAGTAGAGAAGCTTACAACAGGCAGGAACAAAGACAAATTTTAAATTTCCCAAATTAACTCTTCAAAGTTTAGATTTCACATCTAAGAGTCAGAAATTCTCACACACTCAAATAACGTGCTAAAAACAAACCCAGGCTTCATGGAATACTCTCATTGCTGAAATAATCATTAGAGACCTCCTATAAAGGATACTTGTAACAGGGTAGGAATTGACAAAGATGAGTGAATACAACAGGTAGTGGCAGCTGTCCTCTAACAAAGCCTGGGCCAGGAATGCTCTGCTTAACTGGAAATGTGGTAATCTTTGATGTAGCCTCAGAGCACTGGTAAGAGCATTTGCCAGCAAAGCACGTTGGTAAAAGCTTGCTGCTTCATGCAACCTGCAAATTACCAGAGGAGAGGTTATCATGAGACATAAACAACTACCACGTCTCTTCCTCCTGTGTGAATTGCATCATAATTGCACAATACCTAAATCATTTAATTGTCAATAGAAAAAAATTACTTGAACTTACTCTACCTTCTACCTTTTCTTTTTTTTGAGACAGAGTCTCGACAGTTGCCCAGG
>NW_003852576.1:2916286-2926593 GCF_000181295.1 Otolemur garnettii | reverse complement strand
ACAGGAGGGTCTCACTCTTGTTCAGGCTGGTCTCAAACTTCTGAGCTCAAGGGATCCTCCCACCTCAGCCTCCCAGAGCGCTAGGATTACAGGTATGAGCGACCACACCCGGCCTTTTCCCTTCTTAAAAGAGTAACTTCATGTATATGCCTAACTAAATTTCATAAGGCAGTGATTGTTCTGTCAAGTTAGAAAAAATTTAAAAGATCGAAAGACATGAACTCATCTCATCTCCACACATCCTTTGGTTCCTCAGATTTTCAATGTGATATTCACTTCACAAACCACCAGATATAAAATATTCCTCCAAGTGATAACAGTATTAGGTTATTAACGTTTTAAGGTTGGGTCTTGTTTTACTTATCCCTAAACCTTTTACAGTTTAGTAAGTCTTATACCTAAAAGGCATTCTCTATAAACTGACTATAAACTGAACAACTGAATATCAAAGTCAGCAATTTGTACAATACATACCCAAGAAGAGGCAGAACAAACAAGGCCGAGCAGTAAACTGTGAACAAGCGAGATAGCCACATTGCTGTGTCCAGTTTATTGGTCATCATGAATTGCTAGATTTAAAAAGAAAAATAGAGTAAACTAACCCTGCAAATTACATTTTTTAAGGATGAAGGCTACAGTTTTATTTCTACTCAAAATACTTAAAAACCTGTTTTTCAGATCATTAAGTGAAAACTCTAAGGCAATTGACTGTTTCACGTACGTGCTTAATGACAAGTCCAAGCACCTCACTGCGTTGATGTAGAAGCATTTCGATAAACAGAAATAAATACCAGTTGGCGTTTAAAGAAATAAAAAGACTAAGAAAAAAATCTGAGCACAAAGTTAACTACAATTGTCTGTGTCTCTTCAACACAGTAATATTGGTTTCATCTATTTTAAAGGAACATTAAATAAGAACTACTTGCTCTCAAGAGAACCATAATGCCTATTCTTAGAGGGAAAAAAATTCTCAAATCCAAATACATAGGTCTCAAAGTAGAGTAAAAAGGCATCACATAAAGCCAATTTAGATTAAATAAACCTTTTGAAGGAGAAATGTAAAACTCTGGTAACAGTAATATTAAACTCATTAGCCATGGATGGTTTGTCTATAGATACTAAGGGCTGCCATACTGCATGTAGGTGCTGAAAATATGGCTGTCAGGTATTAAATTAAATGCCATCTGCCTCTCTAATTCTATGATTCTCCTTATCATCTCTGAGTACCTCCACAAGGCTTATTCTAATTTCAGTGGTCCCAGATTAAACTTCCATTTACCATTTTCTTCATTTTTTCCCCATTCTGTCTTTTCCATTGTTGCTTTCCCCCCCAATATCTGTGTCCACTACAATTAAAGAACCTAAAGTCTGCTTTTCATTTAAATAGATCTTACATTCAAATTCTAAATTTTATTTTTTTACTAGAATCTACATAATTTTAACATTGAGATCCAATACTAACATACACGAGTATATAAAGTCAATAAAGTTTCACAAACAATATATACCTTCTTGTGCGTGATGGCTTTTGACATTTTCTATTTTTTTTTTTTTTTTTTTTTTGCAGTTTTTGGCTGGGGCTGGGTTTGAACCCCTGACTCCTGGCATATGGGTCTGGCACCCCACTCCCAACCACAGGCGCCACCCCCTATTTAATTTTTTAAAAATAGCTGGTGTTTCCAATAACCTGACTTCAAAGCTCACTAATGGGTCTACCTGAATTCTAAAAACACCATTCTATGCAACTGAACTTCATTACCTTTTGAAAAATTTGGGCGGGGGAGGAAATCCAAGTACATTTAAAAACTCAGATGTTTAATGCATGTCTTTTTAACTAAATGCAGGTAACTTAAGAAATATGAAACATACCTCTGATTTATTCTATCCAGATCTACCATGATGTGACTCCTCTAAATTTAAATGACTAGCAATAATCAAGTGGAAGGCTGAATATAGCTTACTCTGCTCAGTTTCTCTACAAATACTAAAACACTACAGTTTAAAATTTAACTTTAGAACATTGTTTTAAAAATCTATTTGTTTAGGGTGCTTAATTTATAAAACATTGTTGAGTTCTGCATTTCATTTGTTTTATGTATATGACACAATAAAAAAAGTTTAAGTGTGCTGGTTGACATTTTTAAGGGTGAATTGTCCAACTACCACATTAATAGTCCAGGCAAAAATCATCAACACATCTTTGGATGAAAAACCATTGAGGAGCAATATATTCACACAGTTTCTAAGCATCATGCCAAACAATACTTTTTAATTACACAAAAGGAAAAAAGGTTTCTTTGAAATAGAGAATCTAGTGGACACTACCTTAAACAAATAATCACACTTAATTCTCCAATGATGGGATACATCAACATAAAATGCTCACTGAGAAAGATGTCTCACTTATTATGTAATCTTCCAGACAAAATCTTTAACCCAAATCTGGCCATGAGGAAAAAGAATGAGACAACTTCAATTTGAAGAGCATTTCTGCAAAACAGGTATAAACTCTTGAAAACATTCAGTGTCTTGAAAAAAAAAAAAGGGAGGGAGAGGGTAGGGGAACTGCTGTAGATTAAAAGAGACTCTGGGCTAAGAAACAGCTTTGAAGGATAATTATGGAAATGTGACCATGTATTGTACATTAGGTAATATCTCCCAAGTGTGGTAACTGTATTGTGGTCATGTAGAATAATACTTACGTATATGGGGATTAAAAACTAGAGAACAATAATGTTTCGGGTACAAATAATCAGTTAGCTCCAGACCAGAATCTTAAAAATAAGAAATATGCAAAAGCATAGTATTTCTCTTAATAAAGAAAATCGAAGTGAAGGAAAAAAGGACCTCTCTCCGCCCTCCCTTTGCATAATTTCCATATGATGGCAGACAGTGGGCAGAAACGTTCTGTGCCAGTGCGCGTGTGCGCCACGAGGTGTGTCACCGCGTAACTTCAGGTGGCACCTTCAACCTTTGGGCCTAGGACAATCGAAGAGCCGGGTGTGGAAGGAGGGAAAAAGGCCCAACATCCACGGCATGCAGGTGAGCAAGAGCCGCACACCAGCCTGCGGACAAACCTGTAGCTCCCTCCCGGCCTCCGCCCTCCGCCCTCCGCCCCGACTCCCTAACCCCGGTCCAGAAAGCACATGGACTTCCGACCCCCTTCGACACTTCCCGCTTCTTCCTCACTCCTGCAAATCAAGCCAGATCACCCTGCGCGTCCACTTACCAAAGGGCCCCCGCCTTGGGGGCCGTTCGGGGTCGTATCTGCCATGAGGGACTCACACAAGCGTCTGCGACGCTTCAGTACAGAGAGAGAAGAAAGAAGGGTCAGAACGTCAGCGCCGAGCCCCGACCCGGGTAACCGGCTTCCCGGACTCGAGCCGCACACAGGCCCGCTGGCCCCGACGGAACTCCGAACCTGCACCGGGAAGGGCCTCGCCCGCCCCGTGCAGCCGACGGGTCGGGGGCACGTGCAGCGGCCGGGAAGTACCTCTCCGGCCCCGCCGAGATCACAGCGGGCTTTTCAGAATGACCGGAACCGGGGAGGACCTGCGGCCAGAGGCCCTAAATAACGCCGCCGGCCCAGCGTCGTACCGAGCCCGGAAGTGCTCCTTTCATTTCCGCGGGGAAGGGGCGGTGACTTAGGGGAAACCGGAGCCGTGCCCCGCGGCATGACGGGAAGTGTAGTTTTCTCCGCTCGTGTCGGCTCCACCTGTCTTGCGAGCGGACCGGCGCAGGGAGCCAAGAAGTGAGGCTGGCGACGCACCTTTTGCCTCATCTCTGGCTCACAGGTGAGCCTTCTGCCCGTTTCCAAACCACGTGGTCTCTCTCCTGCCTCATATTAAGGCCTCAGAAACATCTTTGATCCCTCCTTCCAGGGGCTCACTGATTCCTGTGGTTCTACTTGCAAGACTGTTTCAACAAGCACTTAGGAGGCTTTCTATGTGATAGGCTCCATGCATGGCCCGGACGTTAAAAAGATGAATACGACACAGGCTGCAGAAGAAAAAGACAAACTGAAATCACAGCATGGTGCTTGTTTAATAAATAAGGCCAGAGGCTGATTTAATCACAGGGGCACAGAGGAGGGTACCTAAGTCAGAAGGGTTTTGGGAAGGTTTCCTGGAAAAGATACCAGAATTATGGCCCTAAATCTTAAAGGACAAGAAGTTGGCTGAAAGGGTCAGGGGACTTCAGAATGAAAGAAAGTGGTGGCGCCTGTGGCTCAAAGGAGTAGGGCGCCGGCCCCATATATGGGAGGTGGCAGGTTCAAACTCGCCCTGGTCAAAAACTGAAAAAAAAAAAGAAAAGAAAAGAAGAAACGATAGTGCATGAAATAACAGGACAGCCAGAGGACTAGTTCAGTTTGACCAGAATGAAGGTGACAATGACTTGGGTTAGAGAGGCAGGCAGGGGTGTGCTGAGAACTTGATCCTGAAATTCAGAGAATCATGGTACAATTTTAAGTGGAAGCGTGAAAGTGCACTCTGGAAGCAAGGTAGAGAATGCTCAGAGAGGCAAACTAAAAACTACAAGTCAGGAGAAGGGATGAGCTTCTGCACTAAGGCCGTGTCATAGGGGAAGAGAAGAGGAAAGATGACTTGGAGGAAGCTTCTTCCCCTATCTACTGGGGAGGCTGGGGCAGGAAGACTTCTGGGGCCCAGGAATCTGAGGCTGCAGTGAGCTGTGATCATGCCACTGCACTGCAACCTGGGCAACAGAATGAGACCATGTCTCAAGAAAAAAAAAAAGGTGATTGACCAGGTATTAGTGTTCAGGAGAGGGAATGTCATCTGCTGAGACCTAGAGAAAAGGTATAGAAAATAATGCATTAGAAGAGCAGTAGACTGAGAATCAAATATGAGGGGAGAAGGAGACCTACCGGAAAGCTAATACCCTCCTTGGAAAACTGTGAAACTGTAATGCTCCTCTCAGATGTGTTGTTATTTTGCAAAATCCACAGGCCACCTGCTAGTCAGCTGCAGATGAGAAGTCAAATGCTGCTTTCCTGGGTAGTGTAAACCTTTCTTTTTCTAAGGCCATTGCCCAAGTTCAGAGCCTTAGGATCTCCAGTCTGGATTGCCTATTCTCCTAGCTGAGCTCAAATGCCATCTCCTCTGCACTCCTCATACATTTACTTTATATTCTTATAGCACTTCTCACCTTCTAACATGCTTATAATTATTATTAATTTTTTTGAGACAGAATCTCACTCCATCACCCTGAGGTTGAGTGCCCTGTGCTTAAGCTTAGCTCACAGCAACTCCAAACTGCTGGGCTCAAGTGATCCTCCTGCCTCAGCTTCCCAAGTAGCTGGGGCTATGGGTGTCCACCAAATAGACACTTCTTCTATTTTTAGTAGAGATGGGGTTTCATTTTTGCTTAGGCTGGTCTCCAACTCCTGAGCTCAAGCAATGCACTCATCTTGGCCTCTCAGAGTTCCAGGATTATAGGCATGAGCCACCATGCCTGGCCACATATAATTATTTGTCTACTTGCCTCTGTGTGTGTGTGTGTGTGTGTGTGTGTGTGTGTGATTAGCCAGCTCAGGCTGCCATAACAAAATACCATAGACTGAGTAGCTTAAACAACACAAATTTGTTTTTTCACAGTTCTAGAGACTGAGAAGTTCAAGATTCAGGTTCCAGCCATCTTGTCTTGGGGCGTGTAGGCAACTACCATTTTCCTGTGTGTTTACTTTGATATTTCTCTTCCTCTTCTTACAAGGCCACTAGTCCTAAGTCCTATGCAGTTAGGACCACTTATAACTTCACTTCGCCTTACATTTGCTTCCTGGAGACCTATTTCCAGTACAGTAACATTGAGGGTGAGGGCTGCAACCTATAAATCTGGGGGACACAATTCAGCCCATAGCTTGTGGGTGCCCACTCTCTCACACATGTGCCTTCTCTCTCTCTCTCTCTCTATGTATACATATATATTTTTAATGATTTAAAGGATCCTCTTATTACAAAATACTAAAGTGTTAAGTGTTCTGTATTGTAAATTCCATACAGCTAAAATGATTTTTCATATAATACTTTTTTGATTTTTGCTGAATTCTTATATCCATGGAAAGGTATGGTTGCAATTAATACACAAGTATAATTCCATGAATATTCTTGATATTTTTGTTAAGGACTAAGATGCAAGTGAAACAACCAAGACATATATTAAAATTTCACTCTCTCAACAATGATGTAATCAACTTCTTTGCTAAATTGAATTATAGTTTTTGAATACTGGAAGAACATTTACCCAATGTTTTTTGTGCTACTCACATGTAACATTTACAGACATGATACACTTTTGACTTTATATTATTAACATTTTCTCCCTCATTCTTTTTTTAAGCCTAGACTGTCAGGGTCCCATCCCAAGAGCAGGGTCTGCTGAGACCTGTGGAAACTGGTAGTGAATGAAAAAAAATATCGAGTTAGAAGTGATGGTAAAGAAAGACAAGAGACATAGAGTAGAATTAAAAGTGGGAGCTCAGGGGTCGATTGCCCGTTGTGGGATTCTGGCAATGGCCCAGAGTGTTTGCTCCACTCTGATTTTATTGAAGTCTATTTGTCCAGCGGGTAAGATGAGGGAGGGAACAAAGGCCTCAGCAGTTTCTCGGGTTGATGATATTCTTAACCTTAGGACCTGTCTTAGCCTCTTCTATGGCCATTCCTCTCCCCAGAGTGCTCACAGACCCAGCAGGGTGTTTGTAAGCTGTATCCCCAACAGGCTAGAATTTCAGGAAAGGCAAGAAGCTTGGTAGTGATGGCTGGCTTCAATGTAAACTAGCTGACTTTTCTTGGTTATGACTCACTCAGCTTCCTGTTTAGTTTTCCTCTTTTTCTGGGGGTGCTTTCCTTTGCCAAGAATGGGGTCTTTGGTCCCCATTCTCCTGGCATAAACAAGGAATGAAAAAAACAAGTCAAACTCTTATTTGAAGCGTTTGCTGATATTTCCGTGGCGTAAGTACTCCCACCATGACCGATTTCAAACTACCAACAAATGTCACTGAACGTGGAGTGGAAACAGATGTGTGTCCCATACCATCACAGATTATTTCTATCATGAGGATACAATCGGCACAAATTAACCTCAAGAACATACATAATAGTAATATGTTGTATAAATGTTTAGGAAATGATAAGCTTCGAATAGTTACCTTTGTTTTTACTACAACTTATTGTAAATTTATACAATTTAATTTTTAATAACTGTGCATAAGGACCATATCATAAAATTCTTTTTTTTTTTTTTGTGCAGGTTTTGGCTGGGGCTGGGTTTGAACTTGCCACCTCTGGCATATGGGGCCGGTGCCCTACTCCCCTGAGCCACAGGCACCACTCATAAAATTCTTACTAATTTAGCAATCAGCTCTTGCAAGCAATACACAGGCCTTCCAGCATACCGCTGCATGGCTGTCTCTCTGCCTTTCCCCTCACTTCCTTTACCTGGTAGAATTTTCCTTAAACTTTAATGCCCACTCAGTCCCACTGCCCAGTGACACCATCATCAATATGGAAAAGTTCCTAACTGTAACCCCCCTATATTTCTATTTTATTAGAGCACTTAATTCATCCTTTCATATATTACACTTCAGTGATTTTATATCCTCAGCAAATGTCTTAAGTTTCAGGAATGAAGGAAGAGAAATTTTTAATGATATGGACTAGAAGCAGCCAGAGGACTTTTGGCTGATAGCCTTCTATGGTGTATTTATAAATTAAAAAATTAATGATTGAACATAAAATAAATACATTAAAGTTAGGCAGAATATAATACTGCTAATAACAGGAAGACTCATCAGTGAGGTGCTAAAACTGCTGGGGAAACGTTAGTGGGAGACACAATATTGACATATTTCCAAAGTACCACTCCAGAGGTGTTTTCATTTATGTATTTATTTTTTTGAGACAGAGCCTGAAGCTGTCACCCTGGGTAGAGTGCCATGGAGTCACAGCTTATAGCAACCTTCAACTCCTCTTGCCTCTTTTTTTTTTTTTTTTTTAAATTATTTACTCATTTAACTTTTGCTGTTGTTGTTGCAGTTTTTGGCCGGGGCCGGGTTTGAACCCGCCACCTCTGGTATATGGGGCTGGAGCCCTACTCCTTGAGCCACAGGCGCCTCCCCAGAGATGTTTTTATGTTTATTGTTTTTTACTAATTACAAGAAGAAAGATGAATCTTTTCCATGGAGCAAGTGGCAGTTAAAACCATAACCAAGAGGATCAAATTTAGCATGGCTAACAGAGTGTGTTATCCTGACGTTGGTGGTCTCCTCATATCACACGATGTTCACAACATTTTCTTTCTTGTCATTGCAGGATTTTATTTATTTATTTGACAGAATCTGACTCTGTTGCCCTGGGTAGAGTGCCATGGCATCCTCATAGTTCACAGTAACCTCAAACTCCTGGGCTCAGGCAATCCTCTTGCCTCAGCTCACCACAATACTCATCTAGTTTTTTATTTTTTATTATTTTTTATTTTTAGTAGAGACAGGGTCTTGCTCTTGCTAAGGGTGGTCTCAGACTCCTGAGCTCAAGAAATCCACCTGCCTCAGCCTCCCACAGTCCTAGATTACAGGTGTGATCCACCATGGCTGGCCTGGAGTTGTATTTTTTTCAACATCCAAACTAATATTTCAAATATTCCCTTTATTTTGGTGCTTTGGAAATTTTGACAGATTGAGAGTGATGCCTTTCAAAATTTGAAAAAGATGGCAAAGAATCTGTTTGACAAGTTTGACAAGTTCCCATTTTGGGGGAAGTAAATACAGGGAAATTTATAGTTTGGTTAAAAATATCTGTGCAGGGCTTGGTGCTGTAGCATGGTGGCAGCGCCAGCCCTATACACGGAGGCTGGTGGGTTCGAGCCTGGCCTGGGCCAGCTAAAAAAAAAAACAACAGTGACAACTGCAACAGAAAAATAGCCAGGCATTGTGGTGGGCACCTGTAGTTCCAGATACTTGGAGGTTGAGGCAAGAGAATCGCTTAAGCCCAAGAGTTTGAGGTTGCTGTGAGCTGTGATGCCACAGCACTCTACTGGGGCAACAAGGTGAAACTATCTCAAAAAAAAAAATCAGTGCAGTACTTTTTTTTCGGATTAATATGAGGGTAAACATGATTAGGTTACATAGTTTGTTAAGTAAGGTCAGAGTCCGAGTTGTAGTTGTGTCCTTCCCCCAGGGAGTGTGTCATATACCCATGCATTGTACGCATTGGGTGGGAACTTACTAAACCCCTTCTCTCTCCCCTCTACTTGAATTTAGTTGAGTTTTTCTCTCTTGCGAGTCTGTAGTTGTTAATCTACTAGTTCTGATTTCATACTGAGTACGTAGGATGCTTGTTTTTCCATTCTTGTAATATTTCACTTAGGAGAATGTTCTCAAAATCAATCCAGGTTGTCACAAAAGATGCAAAATTTCCATCTTTTTATGGCTGAATAGTATTCAATGGCATAAATATACCACAATTTATTAATCCATTCTGTGTTCAAGGGCACTTAGGTTGTTTCAACATCTTTAGTGCAGTACATCTTTTAGAAAATCATTTTTCATCCCAGATAAAAGAGCCCCCCGTGTCTCAGATGTTAATCTTCTGCTGTATTTTCTCTAGATTTTCTAATGAAAAATATACATACAGTTGAAACTAATCCCCATTTTTTCTTCCATTCAGATCTACCACTTTACTAAAGTTATTGTGTTCCTTATGTTCATGTTTTGATACTTTTATTATGTATTTATATACCTGCACAATAAACAATATACAGTATAATTTTGTGTCCTTTGGTGTTTTCAATAGATATCAGTATCATACTTCATATATTCTCTTGTAATCTGTTTTTACAATCAACATCATGTTTTCAAGATGTATTTAGGTTAGTACACATAGGTTTAGTTTATTTATTTTAACTATTCTATTTATGAATTACTAAAGTGAATTTATTCCTTATATTAATGATGGATATTTAGTTTTCACATTTAAAATTAATTCTAGGCCAGGCATGGTGGCTCACACCTGTAATCCTAGCTCGCTAGGAGGCTGAGGTAAGTAGATTGCCTGAACTCAGGAGTTTGAGACCAGCCCGAGCAAAAGGCAGCAAAAGACCAGCCTGACCAGCTTCTGCCAAAAATAGAAAACTAGCCCGGTGTTGTGGTGGATATCTGTAGTCCCAGCTACTCAGAAGGCTGAGGCAAGAGGATTACTCAAGCCTAAGAGTTTAGGTTGTTGGCTCGGCGCCTATAGCCCAACTGGCTAAGGCGCCAGCCACGTACACCTAAGGTGGCGGGTTCGAATCCCCAG
>NW_003852576.1:2912963-2915883 GCF_000181295.1 Otolemur garnettii | reverse complement strand
GCCCTACTCCTTTGAGTCACAGGCACTGCTCTAAGCCTGATGTTTTATCTAGAGTAAATATTCATATAATTAGAAGTAGAATGGCTAAGCCATGATATCGTCAATTATTTGCATATTAAAATAATTGCAAATGTACTCACCTGAGTGGTTGTACTTAGTGTGTGAGAATAGTCCTCATCTCTGCCAGTGAAATAACATTGGGGTTATGAAAAAATAAACTCAGACCCATTCAGATACTATTAATTGGTGATTTATTCACACCTGCCCAGGGGGCCATTGTTCTGAGACCAGTGGCCCCAAAGTGCAGGGGTTTTTGCCTTTTATACCTTTTTTTCTCTGCGTAGCTTAAGCGAGCAGGGGGGGATGAGGAACTGTTGCCATGGGCAGGGTTACAGCTTGGTTGTCAATGGATACGTTTCATATCACAATGGTTATGATTATATAACAATAATTGATCAATGGATACATCTTAAATTACAATGGTTATGGTTATACCACAGTAATTAATCAAGCCTCTGTGAGTTTTCCACCATTGTTCATCTACTGAGAACTTGGGGGGTTTGTGAAACTTGGGACTTCCTGTGCCTCTCTGAATTCTGGAGAGCATGGGAATGTGGCTGGGAGAGGCGGGGAATGGGGAAGGGCAGGAGGTTGCCCATAGGGTGGGGGAATGGGAAACGGTGGGGAAACAAGAGCTCACTGGTATGGCAGGGGAATGGGAGAAGGCAGGGGGATGGGATGGAGGGGGGACAGGAGCACACAACACCAGTATTTGCTCTTTCTAGTTTTTTTTTTTTCTTATTTTGCAGTTTTGGCCGGGGCTGGGCTTGAACCCACCACCTCTGGTATATGGGGCCAGCACCCTACTCCTGGAGCCACAGGTGCCACTCTGCTTTTTCTAGTTTTTACCAGTTTTAGGTATATAAAGGGTACGTCATCATTGTTTTATTTTGCATTTTCCTGATTAATAACGAAACTGAGCATCTTTTGACAACTTTATTGGCCTTTTGATTTGTTGAAATTTTAAAAGTTTTTGTTAAAATTATGTTTTCACATTAGTTTTTTGTTATATGAGTTAAAAATGGTCTTTTTCTTTCAGCTGAATAAAAATACTAAATGAACATATGGGGGAAAGATGGAGCAACTATCTGTCTTATGACCTTAAACCCCATACTGAACTAGAAGCTGGCCATGGCTCCGTGAAGCTGCCAGATTAAGATAAATGAAAAAGGGCCACACACCAGCTTGCTTCCCAAATGGTTCATAATTTCCTTGCCTGATTATTGCAAGCTGATACTCCTCATTAAAAATAGGTTGACAATTTTGCTGACTGAATCAACTTAATCATATTAGTCTAATAATTGAGTTATTTTGATTTCGTTCACTTTGCTCCTACATTCTCAAATGTGCTGAGTATAGACTCACCAGCACACCAATGTGGACTTGCAATAGAGTTTTAGAAAGGTTTCTACGAAGTTGTTTGTTTTGAATGAATAAAACTCAGGATGACAACCTATCAGATCTGTACTGTAGCTATCTTATAATCGGTGCTCACTTTTAGTACCGGACGGATTGTTTTCTTTTGTTATCTCCTCCTAGTGTCTCTCAAAGACAAACTGTATTTTTTCCATTTCTGTACCGCTCCTCTAGGCTTCAAACAAAACAATAAATGCTGATGTGGATTCCAAGAAAGGGTTTCAGGCAATTTAGAGACAACGTGAAATACACTGAGGCCACAGAGGAAGAAGTGGAAGGCACTTTGTGGGTGTGTTTGGTTCTGCTCAGAGATTTCAGGGATTCGTTTCAGCAATTGAAGGCAGTGATGTCATTTTTCTTCTGCAAAAAGTATGAATAGTTTTATGTTTTACGTATGTTCATGTTACGTCTATTGTATGTTCAATGTATCGTTGACGTTTGAATCTCCCCTTTTTATTGTGTTTGTTTCTTAACAATTGGAGTTTGTCTTCTTTATTTCCTTCTGTATTTCTTCATTTTTTTTCTGGATCATTCTATTTGATAGTGAGATAACTTCTCAGATATACGTGGTTGTCTTAGAGCTTTCTTTTTTTTTTTTTTAAATTTTTCTTACATATACATGTGTATATTAGGTTTCCACTTTTGCCTTCACAGAATTAAAAGGCTAAATTTAATGACAATAATAATATTTAACATAAGGACTGAGAACAAAAACCTCATAAAGAATGAAAGAAGATAAATACATTCAGAAAAAAACAGACGGTTGCTGCAATGAATAATAGTAATAATGCAAAGAAAGTACCATTCACATGGTCAGATAGGAGTATGTCTGTTATAGAATACTGTGATCAGTTAACTTCTTCTTGTTTTGTTTTTTCCAAAGTCTCAAAAAAAATAGACAACTAATATTTATAAATAAAAGATAATTTCAAAAAAAACAAATCATACCAAATCTTATAGACAATAGAAAAAGAAATACTTCAAAATCATTCTACTTAATCTGGATACACCTGATATTAAAATTGGAGAAAATATGTTATTGTAAAAGGGAAATTACAAACATATTTCACTTATCAATGAGGATGCAATATGATAAACAACATATTAACATGTTGAATTAAAAATTAATGTTTAAGTAATGTACTTTGGTCAAATTTAAATACAATTTATATGAGAATTAGTCACTGTTTTCTTTTCTTTTTCTTTTTAATACATAATCATTTACTGCTTGTTTGTTACAGAGTACACAAGACAAAATACAAATAGCAAACATTTTTTTTCTTGTTATATTTTTACTAAAGTCTAAAAAAAGACAACTAATATATATAAATAAAAGTAAAAAATAATTTCTAAAAAAAAAACAGATTACGTCAAGTCTTACAGACAGTAGAAATAGAAATACTTCAAAATCATCCTACTTAGTCTGGATGGTATTTTTTTTTTT
>NW_003852576.1:2907857-2912940 GCF_000181295.1 Otolemur garnettii | reverse complement strand
CATCACAGCTCACAGCAACCTCCAACTCCTGGGCTCAAGCGAGTCTCCTGCCTCAGCCTCCCAAGTAGCTGGGACCACTGGTGCCCACCATAATGTCCAGCTATTTTTTCGTTGCAGCCATCATTGTTGTTTGGCAGCCAGGCTGGATTTGAACCCGCCACTTTAGGTGTATGTGGCTGGCGCCTTAGCCACTTGAGCCACAGGCACTGAGCCCTTAGAGCTTTCTTGATTGCAAATAATAGAAATTAAGCCTAGACTCATGGGGAATAAAAGGCAAAATAATATGACTACTTTGAAAAGGCTAGAGGTAGATGATGTTTTAATAGGTATGTCTGAATTCAAGAGTCCAAATGATGGCAAAGAAATTTGTGTTCTCTGGGTGGTGCCCATAGTTCAGTAGGTAGGGCACTGGCCACATACACTGAGGCTGGCAGGTTTGAACCAGGCCCCGGGCCAGCTAAAACAACAATGACAACTGCAACACCACCACCAACAAAAATAGCTGGGCATTGTGGCAGGCACCTGTAGTTCTAGCTACTTGGGAGGCTGAGGCAAGAGACTCACTTAAGTCCAAGAGTTTGAGGTTGCTGTGAACTGTGATGCCACTGCACTCCACCCAGGGAGACAGCTTGAGACTCTGGCGCCTGTGGCTCAGTGAGTAGGACGATGGCCCTATATACCGAGGGTGGCGGGTTTGAACCCAGCCCAGGCTAAATTGCAACCAAAAAGTAGTTGGGCACTGTTGCGTGAGCCTGTAGTCCCAGCTACTCGGAAGGCTGAGGCAAGAGAATCACCTAAGCCCAAGAGCTGGAGGTTGCTGTGAGCTGTGACACCATAGCACTCTCCCCAGGGTGACAAAAAAAAAAAAAGAATAGAAATTTGTGTTCTCATCTCTACATCCCTCTGCATGAACTTCATTGTCAAGCTGATTCTCCGTTAACTTTACTCTGTGTTCCACCAGGTTAGCAAGACCGGCCTGTAGGAAGTGCCTCTTGCACTCTTTCAAAGAATGATCCAAGTTTGATTCTCACTGGGTCATATTTGGTCCCATAGGCATTTTCAAACCAATTATTTGGTTTAGGAGATAAATAGGCCAGGCTTAGGGCCATTCACCACTCTTTTGAATGAGGAGTACTGAGGGGGAATCTATTTGGGATTAGCCTTTTCTGAAACTCTTAAGTGTGTTGCTATAAAAAAGCAAAACAATACAATGGATGGATGCCAGTTTGTCCCAGAGCACGAACAATATAATTCTACTACATCATTATTTTTAACTGATGCTTTTTCTAGTGCCTGTCAATTTCTACTTGGTAAGAGTCAGAGTCAATTCCACTGGGTCAGGGTCAATTCTTAAGTGTTACCTAGCTTATTTCAATTGAAGGTAAGAAAGTCCTGATGTAACACAAACCCTAAGGCTGAAGCAGTCGCCTACCAAGAGGCCATTACTCCTTTTGGCTAGAAATTGGCTGATGGAGCAAGAATTGAATCCAGAGTAATTGATGACTTGGCTCTCCCCTGGATTTCAAGGGGGATTCTACTGAACCATCAAGTCATCAATTTGTTCATTTCTGCTTCCATCAGTGATTAATAATTCTGTGGTTTGACAAGGCATCTTCACAATTGCTAAGTGCTGAATCATTCATCTTATTAAGAATACATTCTTACTTTTATTTGCTGTCTGAAAAGTGAGCTCCCTAAACTCTATTATTAGTTTTCAAAATTGATAATGTAATGAAAAATTTAAGACTTTGGAATGAACAGATTTTCAGTGGAATGCTGAAGATTCCACAGATTTGAGTAGGCTGTTTTTAAACTCTGGTAATTGTTTTTTTGTTTTTTTTTTTTAAAAGAAAGTCTCACTTTCTCACCCTCAATAGTGCTGTGGCTGCCTAGCTCACAGCAACCTCAAACTCTTGGGCTCAAGTGATCCTCTTGACTTAGCCTCCCAAGTAGCTGGGACTACAGGTACCCGCCACAACACCAGGCTATTTTTAGAGATGGGGTCTCCCTCCTGCTTGGGCTGGTCTTGAACCTGTGAGCTCAGGCAGTCCACCTGCCTTGGCCTCCCAGAGTCTGAAAATTGTAGATAACTGGCATCAATGCATCTAATTCTTACTTAATATGTTAGCTTTCTATTGCTGCTGTAACAAATTACCAAAATTGGGTGACTCAAAACAACACAAATTTATTTGCTTATAATTCTGCAGGTCACAAGTCCCACACAAGTCTCTCTGGGCTAAAATCAAAGTTTCTGCAGGCTCCATTCCTTTCTGGAGGCTCTAGAAGATAATTAATTTTTTGCCTTTTCCAGAGTTTAGAGGCCACCCTATTTCATGGTGCTTGGACCTCTTTTTCCATCTTCAAAGCCAGCAGTGCTGTATTTTTGTTAACATTTATACATAGTCACAGTCCTCTCGGACTCTTCTGCAACTCTTTTCCATGCTTAGAGACCCTCGTGATCACATCCACCCCACCTGGATGATTCTGGATAATCTCCCAATAATTCGATTAATTCCACCTGCAACCTTAATTTCCCTTTGTCCTGTAATTTAACATATTTACAGGTTTTGATGATTAGGACATAGACATCTTGGGATGGGAAGTGGAGAGGGTAACATTATTCTGCCTACCACACCTATAGACATGCAAATAAATTCTACCTAATGGATGCTGAAAAAACGTTTTTTTTTGAGCCAAAGTCTCACTACAGGCACTGCCACAACTCATGGGAAATTTTTTTCTATTTTTGGTAGAGACAAGGTCTTGCTCTTGCTCAGGCTGGTCTTGAACTCCTGAGCTCAAGGGATCCTCCCACCTCAGCCTCCCACAGTGCTAGAATTAGGTGTGAGCGACCTCGCCTAGCCCCTAAATAGACTTTTATACCTATTTACTCTTGTGTAGAAATCCAATTTTGTTTCCATTTGTAAATTCACTTCAATATTCCTTTAGTCCACATCAGTTTGTAGCCTTTGACTTCTCCACTGAACCAGTTTTAACAGTTTCCCCAGACCCCTTGAAGAATGAAAGCTCTATGTAAAATATTTGATATGTGTTTATTTTATAATGTATTTATTATAAAATAATTTTTTATTTTATAAATATTACATATTTATAATATATGTCATCATTTTATCATTTATGAAAATTTATCAGAGACTGTTAGCTATTAGAGAGAAAAAATTTACAGTATACACACACACACACAAGAGATATATCCTAGGATTTCAGAAATTGAGGATATCCTCCACTCTCTTCCTTCTTCTGAAGGAGGAAGATGGACCTCCCTGGACCTGTAACGACTACTGGATAAAAGTCAGAGATCAGGTTCCTTTCCCTGACTCTCAAAACTCAACTTTGTCCCACAATCAATTCAAAAATTATTTAAAATCACTTGTTCATTACTCTAACTGGATCTTGCAAAAATTTTTAAATCTACTTTATTTTTATTTTATTATTATTATTTTTTGCAGTTTTTGGCCAGGGCTGGGTTTGAACCCACCACCTCCAGCATATGGGGCCGACACCCTACTCCTTTGAGCCACAGGCACTGCCCCTCAGTGAATACATTTTAAAAGAAGGAAAATGGCTGGCTGAGGTGGCTCATGCCTATAATCCCCACACTTTGGGAGGCTGAGGCAGGAGGCTCACTTGAGGCCAGAACTTTGAGACTAGCCTGGGCAACATAGCAAGAATCTATCTCTACAAAAATTAAAAAATAATTAGCCAGCTATGGCTTGGTGCCTGTAGCATAGTGGTTATGGCACCGGACACATGGACCAAGGCTCGAGGGTTTGAACCTGGCCCGGGCCAGCTAAACAACAATGACAACTGCAACAGAAAAATAGCTGGGTGTTGCAGCAGGCGCCTCTAGTCCCAGCTACTTGGGAGGTTGAGGCAAGAGAATTTCTTAAGCCCAAGAATTTGAGGTTGCTGTGAACTGTGATGCCACAGCACTCTACTGAGGCAACATAGATTCTGTCTCAAAAAAAAAAAAAATTAAGCCAGCTATAGTGGCATACCTATAGCCCTAGCTACTCAGGAGACTGAGGAGGCAAGAGAATCACTTGAGCCCAAGAATTGGAGGTTGCAATGAGTTATAATTGGGCCACTGAATTCAGCCTGGGCAACAGAGTGAGATTCTCCTGGGTAGACTGCCATGGCGTCATTGTAGCTCACAACAAAGGGCTAGATTTTTCTATTTTTAGTAGAGACAGGTCTCACTCTTGTTCAGGTTATTCTCAAATTCCTGAGCTCAAGTAATCTGCCTGCCTCAGCCTTCCAAAGAGCTAGGATTACAAGTGTGAGTCACTGTGCCCAGCCTACATTTAAATTTCTTGCTGGTTAAACTTGCATAACTGACATCAATGAAGAGAACATAAAATTTATAATGCCCCACTACCATAAGTCCTATCAGTTCAAAGATTATGTATTCACCACACAAGAACACTTACTTAAAAGGCCCTAAAATCATGGCCTGGATTGCAGTGGCCCACCATGGTTCACTGTAATGCTGAATTCCTGGGCTTAAGCAACCCTCTGCTCAGATTGACAAGTGGCTGGGAATACATATGCCACCAAGCCCAGCTAATTTTTAATTTTTTGTGGAGATAGGGCCTACCTATGTTGCCCAGCCTGGTCTTAAATTCCCTGGGCTCAAGTGATCCTCCTACCTCAGCATCCAAAGTACCTGGGATAACAGGTGCACACTACCATGTCTCACTTGGTCTTTACTTAGCAATGATTCCAGTACTATCCCTTTCAGAGACCTAATGTCTTCAGAAGCAGCCCACTGATGTGTTTATCTAAGTCCTCAGGAGAGACTAGGGGGTGGTGCTCATACCTCACTAGGTAGGGCTCTGGCCATATACACTGAGGCTATGGGTTTGAACCAAGTCTGAGCCAGATAAAACAACAATGACAACTGCAACAACAACAACAATAACAACAAATAGCTGGGCATTGTGGGAGGCGCCTGTATTCCCAGCTACTTGGGAGGCTGAGGCAAGAGTTTGAGATTGCTGTGAGCTGTGATGCCAGAGCAGTCTATCGAGGGCAACATAGTGACACTCTGTCTCAAAAAAAA
>NW_003852576.1:2904104-2907814 GCF_000181295.1 Otolemur garnettii | reverse complement strand
TTGGTATTATTGCCAAAAAGAGTCATATTAATAAGTTCATTATTGCTTGGAGAGCAGTGGTTTGATTCTTGAATATGAAACTTGACTACAAGGCCGCATAGGGAAGTAATTGAGAGCATGGGCTTGGGTTCTGGTCCCGTCTAGATACAACCAGGGCAAATTATTTAATCTCTCTGTACCTCAATTTCCTCATTTATAAAGTAGTACCTACTTCTAAGGGTTTCCAAGATTTGTAAAATGCTTAGACTGGTGCCTATTTCACAGTTAGTGCTTTGTATGTACTTGTCATCCCCCTGAAACAGTGGTTATCAACTTTCCTAATGCCGTGGCCCTTTAATACAGTTCCTGTGGGTTGTGACCCAGAGGTTGAGAACCACTACCCTAGAAGGATTACCAGTGACTCAGCTCTAAATTTACTGTCTGGTGGGGAAAGATATTGGCAAGTGATTTTATTGAAGATCAGTGCACAAAATCCTCTATCCTCCACACCCTTGACATGTCTGTGAACCACTTTCCCTTACCATCATTCATGTAGAGTTGACCGTGGGCCCTGAAACCTGCATTGCTAATGAAAGATTTGAATGGATCTGGTTCTACATCAGTGTCAGTTAGTTTGGGCTGCCATAACAAAATACTATAAACTTGGTGATGCAAATAACGGAAGTTTATTTTCTCATAGTTTTGGAAGGCCTCACCTAAATCCAATTATTCAGAAAGTGTTCATCTCCAAATATCAGCACATTAGGGATTAGGACTTCAACTTAGAAATTTTAGAACTATGTAGTCTTTAGCAATTAGAAAAACCATGTGTACCAGACTTTTCTTTCTTGTGATGTTTGTAGATGATGATAGGGGCATGAAAAGAGAGGAGAGAAGTGTATCCACTTGCTCCAAAAACCTCTGTGTTTCTACATGCATCTTGACTAACATGATACTGCCTCTTCTTGTGGTATTCCTGAACCCCATCCAGCCTTGCCTCTCAAATATTAGATCAAAACTTTCTTCTAAGAAGGATTTGCAATAATACAATGGAATTAACTGTACTATACAAATATTTGTCAGTTTTGAATAGCAGAAGAGTTGTTACAATATGAATTGTGGGAATTATCAGGGTGGAGGTAAGATTGCTGACTGGAGCCAGCTTTCCACAGAGGCTCCCATCCAGAAGGAGAGTTAAAGAACAGAAGTTTAGCAAGTAAGCTGATGGTTTGCAGCTGAGCCAAGAGAAGGTTGAAGAATGCACATCAACTCTGCTGAGGTGAGCTGTGACCCCAAGGATACAAACAATAGTACAAAATCCATCACCAAGTGGATGAGAGTCCCCTACCCCAAGAGAACGGCTCCCAGTACACTTTCTACAAATAAGCGAGTAGAGTTCAAACATCCTCCCACTTTATCCCACAGGAGAGACCCTCTAAAAATGACTTCCTTCCCCTACTAGGGTGCTATGACACTCTCTTGCCAGGCATAAAACTATATAAAACTGTATATATTCCCTACCTGCAATTCTGAACTCCTAGCACTCCCCTCCACTCTCACCCTGAGGTCTGGAAGCCTGTCCCCCATGGAGTCCAAGGAGTCTTGGGCATTTTCTCCAGAGGCGTGGACAGGGTATGGGCTATTGCAGGTCTGTGCTGATTCTGCAGCACCGGGGTAAGGAGAAGATGGTGGATTGAAGGAACCATACAGGAAAGGGAGAGATGTTATCCCATGACACAGAGCAGCAGCAGCAGCAGCAGCAGCAGGAACAATAGGGCTCACACCCCTGGGGATATTTTAGAGAGACACTCCCTGTCTCTCTGGGCAACCAGAGGGAGGAAGCTGGGCATCTTCTCTGGTGGCAGACATTGGCAGAACAGATCTGGGATGGTAACATAGGCCATGTGAGTAAAGGGTATGCCTGAGGTGGTACTGGCCTGGTGGGGCACAGTGGGGACAGAGAATAGAAGATGTGTGCACAGAGATGTCATATTCCCAGGGTGGAGCTGAACCAGGACTGCTTTAGTGAGCCTAGGAAGCACCCAGCCCTCAGGGAATCGTAGCTGAAACAAAGGCAGGTGGCCAGAGGCTGGAACTCAGAGCCAAGTGTGAGCTCTAACAACACCCACCCCAACACA
This sequence comes from Otolemur garnettii, assembly GCF_000181295.1. Lineage (NCBI taxonomy): Eukaryota > Metazoa > Chordata > Mammalia > Primates > Galagidae > Otolemur > Otolemur garnettii. The sequence continues at coordinate 2,905,697 of NW_003852576.1, read as the reverse complement.
GACTGCAGCAGAGATAGACACACCAGCTCCAGGCAGTGGCACAGATGGGGCTGAGTCGCAGTTTCTGTGAACTCAAACAGTGCCTGGTCTGCAAAGGAATTTAGCCCAGACAGAATCACAAATTCTGTGAAAATATAAGTGCCAGCAACATTAATCAGGGACGGGGCTGGAACTGAGTGAACTGCCCCCACTTCCATTAACCACCCAAGGTTATCAGGCCTCAGCTCCCCCTGCCAGATGGTGGCAGAGTGTGGAGGCCTGGCCGAGGAGACATAGATCTCCCTGTGACTTAGGTAGGCACAAACCTCTAGAGGAGCATCTGCTCATTGGAGGGAACTGGGTCACAGCCCTGTGGGGTTACCAGTGACTGGGTATGACAGACGTGCAAGGTGGAGAAGGAGGCATCAACCCTCCCAGATTAATTCATTTTCGGGGGGGTGGTCCTTATGACTCCACAGAGCACCAGAATGAGTCATACTTAAGCTGCCAGCAGACCCTGCTATCTAGTTCCTGGAGACCATTTCAACTCTCCCACTTGAGACCAAGTGCTGACTGGAATAATTGATTTGGATCTCTTGGACTGGACCAATCACTCGAGGACTATTCAAAGTGGTACCCTGGGTGTGTGGTTGTGGGAAGTTTTGATTTTTCTTTTCTATTTGTTGCCCGTGGGGGGCAGGGTGACTTAATTGCTGGTATTTCTCCACAGCTGAGACTTCAACCCAAGAGTAATTGATTCACTAGGGTAGGACAGATATCAACTAAAAACAAGACAGAGCCACTTAGCCCCACCACACCAAGTAAGTCCCTAGTGTCTCAGGCTGTAGCACTATAGAGGTCCTTTACAAAGCTTTAGGGGAAAAGGTACAGACACCAGTCCCAGTGCTTGGGCAAAGGGCTGGTTAATCACTACTCCAGGAGCCCCCCAACCCAACTTCACCTTATGTGCTCATCTTGACAAACTGTGTAAAATAATCATGGGACAGAATCAGCAGAAAAACTCTGGTAACATGAATAAGAGTTAGATCAACTCCCCCAAGGAACAACACAGCAGACCCAACTGAAGATCCCATTCATAAACAAACAGCTGAGATGTCAGAAATTGAATTCAGAATTTGGATTGCAAATAAGATTTATAGAATGGAGGTAAAGTTGGAATTACAAATTCAAGGAGCACTTCAAAGGTTGTCTCAAGAATTCAATGAATTCAAAGACAAAATCACCAAGTATTTTGACACATTGAGACAAGAATTTTCAGCCCTCAAAGATCTGAAAAATACAGTAGAATCCCTCAGTAACAGAATGGAGCAAAGAGAAGAAAGATTTCTGACATTGAAGACACAGCTTTTGAACCCTCCAAAACTCTTAAAGAGGAAGAGAAATGGAGAGCAAAAATGAATCATTCTCTCACAGGTCTGGGATAATTCAAGGAAAACCAATATTTGCCTTATAGAAATCCTTGAAGGCAACAAAGTTGCTTCCCAAGGGGAGGCTCTTCTTCATGAGATTATGAAAGAGAACTTTCCAGACATGCCAAAAGATTCTGAAATTCAGATAGCAGACAGTTTCAGAACCCCAGCATGACTCAACCTG
>NW_003852576.1:2891565-2896438 GCF_000181295.1 Otolemur garnettii | reverse complement strand
GTCTTAACACAATAACTAAGAAAATGCCGTGAAGGCTATGTTGACCAGTTTGATGAAAATATTTCAAATTGTATACAAAACCAGCACATTGTACTCCAAGATTGCATTAATGTACACAGCTATGATTTAATTAAAAAAACAAAAACAAAAACTGAAAAACATTATTATTATTTTAAAATAAAAGAAAAAGAAAATGAAATAAGCAAACAACAACAAAAAAACCAGCATGAATTGGATCCCTCCCAAAAGATATATTGACGTCCTTAATCCTAGTATTTCAGCATGGAATGTTATTTGGAAATAGGGTTATTGCTGATATAATTAGCTGAGATAAGTAAGGTCGTACTGCGGTAGGCCCCTAATCCAGGATGACTGGTGTTTTCATAAGAAGATGGCCAGGTGAAGACAAGATTGAAGTGATGCGTCTACAAGCCAAGGAATGCCAAAGATTGCTGGCAAAATACCAAAAGCTAGGAGGAGGCAGAGAAGAACTTCCCTACAGGCTTAAGAGGGAGCGTGGCTCTGCCAACACTCTGATTTCAGCTTCTGGTTTCCAGAAGTATGAGACAATACATTTCTGTCGTTGTTAAGTCACCCAGTTTGCAGCACCTTGTTATGGCAGCCTTAGGAAACTAATTCAATTGTCTGTCTTCTCGCATCGGAATGTAATAGAATAGTTAGATGCACTTTATATTCTTATTTTGTTTGTGTTAATCTTTTTTACTTCCTTTTGAAGTATAGTGAGAAAACAAAAAGTGATCAGAATGTGCTATTTATTTTTTAAAGTTCAAGGCTGCCAAAGTGAGTCATGGCAAGTAAAAGCCCCCAAAAGATGAAAACAAACATGTTGTTTTATTTAATCCAAGAAAATACAGAAAGTATTTGCTGCCTAGTATGGCTTTGTGCCAGAGGAGTTGGTGGGGAAACAGGTATAAGTGCATTAAAAATGACATTTACAGAATCAACTATCAAATTATTTGTGGAATGCATTTAAAATTAAATTTTAATCTTCAGCCCCCAAATCAAAGAGCATTATTAATGTTGCTTCTATTATTAATTATTCAAAGCAGGTGGAGGATGGCAGACACGAATAAATCAATGCTTTGGAGAGAAACTACTCAGTCTGAAAAATCACTCTAAGAGGCATCTTTGAAGTAGTGCTTCAAATAGGGCGAGAATATTGGAGATTTGTAGCGATTTCTAAACCCTCACACTTCACTAAAATCATTTTTAAGATTAAAAGATTTCTTTACAGCCTGTCACATCATAAAACAAAACATGGCCTCTATTGACTTGTATGGAGAACTCCAAGCATGCCCAAGTTCATTTCCTTTGTGTGTAAATAAACTCTGTGTTTAACATTGGAACTGAAGGTCCTAGAGGGAGAATGAAGTGCAGAGTAAAGAAGACCCATTTGAGATATGACTTGCTTGTTAGCGCTCATTTAACTAGCAATGAAAGGGAATATAGACTGGACAGTAAAGTGTTTTGCTCCCTAAAATTCTCATTGGTAAGAGTATGCTGCAAAGATATGGTCAGAAAAATAAGTGACACATAATACACTATCTCTTCTTCATACATTCTAAGGAAGGGAGCTATGATTGCCTCTTCCCACTAGACAATTTTGATCCAGCACCTGTTATGTGATGGGGATGTAATATTGAAATATGTAATCAAAGTCCCCGCTATCACAGAGCTTATGTTATAGTAGAGGACACACAAAATTAGTATATGTTGTTCTATGATATGTTCTATCAAGTCGCTTGAACACTTAACATTTACAATTGAAAGGATGTAGCCTGAGCAAGACAAAGACCCCATCCCTACCAAAAATAGAAAAACCATCTGGGCACTGTGGTGGGTGCCTGTAGTCCCAGCTACTCAGGAGGCTGAGGCAAGAGGATTGTTCAAGCCCAAGAGTTTGTGGTTGCTGTGAGCTGTGATGCTACAGCATCATGGCATCTACCCAGGGTGTCAGAGTGAGACTCTATCTCAAAAAAAAAAAAAACAATCAAAAGCATAAATTTTATCATATGAAGAAGTGAATTTGGGATGGGTGAAGTGGCTTATGCCACTTTGAGGTGAGTGGATTGCCTGAGCTCACAGGTTCAAGATCAGCATGAGCAAGAGCAAGACCCCACCTCTAAAAATAGCTGGGCATTGTGGTGGGTGCCTGTAGTCCCAACTACTTGGGAGGCTGAGGCAAGAGAATCACTTGAGTCCAACAGTTTGAGCTTAATATGAGCTATGACACTATGGCACTCTACCGAGGGTGACATAGCAAGACTCTGTTTTAAAAAAAAAAAAAGTGAATTTGGTCATTTCATTGAATTTATAAATTTAGGACCATATTTAAAGTCTGTGTCCTCTGAGGTCGTTATAGCCAAAATGGAGTGTGGTATATACTGCTAATGCAATTTATTTGTTAGCCTAACTTAAAAGAAATAACCATCAATGTTCTTAAGAATTCATTTTTGTTACACTGGAGTTCTTTTTTTAGAAATAGGGGTCTCATTATGTTGTCCTGGCTAGTCTTAAACTCCTAACCTCAAATAATCCCCTGGCTTTAGCCTCCCAAAGTGCTAGGATTGAGGTATGAGCCATCATTCCCAACGAAGTTCTTTTTATCTACAGCAAATATAAACACCTGATTTTTGTTTGGGGGCCTCTCTGTTCACATCACTCCATATTATTCTGCTAACATTGAATGGATACATTTTGGAGTCCAAAAAAGTTGTAAATGAATACAAATACAACAATCCATTTTCCTATAAGAGAACAAAAGAGTCTGGGCCTTTCCTTATCTCTTACATCTCTGTGAAAGGCCCACTAGGAGAAAACAGTTGGATTTGGGTCATTTCATACAAGAGTCTTCTTGTTTTCTTTACATTTCTTATGACAGCTGTTTTTTGGGTTCCCATACTTTCAGTCCTGGCTCTCCACTATTTACAGAGTAAAGTCCAGACATTACCATCAAATAATTTCAGAGATTAAGATAATACCAACATTTCAATCATCTATGCGAGATCACCTGGTCTTTTTTGGAAAGAGGAGGGCTCAATTCTGAAATTCTCTTGTCCTCCATTCTCCAACATACTGAAACTAACAGTATTCTCAGTTGCAAGCAAGAGATAGTAAACATTCTTTAATAAATTTCTGTTTTAAAAAGACAAGAAATTTATTAAAGAATATTGAACAGTTCACCCAGAGAACAAAGCTTAGAGAGCACCCAGCTAGAACAATGGCCCAGAACATGCTCCAAAAATGGTCGCATGCAGCCACTACTACTGCTGTGGTGAATCTAGACACTGTAACATGAACCACCTCCTTGAATCACCCACACAGAGACTTGCACTAAAACCACAATCACAGACAACCTATATCTATCACCGGTACCTATCAACTCTGCTGCCTGCCTGGTCCTAGCTGCAAGGGAGTCTGGCAAAGTGAGTAACTGACATTTTCAGATTCCAGGGTAGGCTCCCCAGTGAGGGGATGCCTCTGATGGAGAAGAAGAGTTCAATACAATGGCAAATATCTCTTACTGGCTAAACTGGATGTCAGGTTACTGTGCCTTGACAAACATATGTGTAAATTAGGAATGACGGCTTTTGCCGTCTTTATTATATAACACAGTGAAATGAGCCAGCTCTGAGGAGGGGATGATTGCTCTTCCTCACTCACCCCTCTACGTAGCTAAATGTAACTACCTCAGAGTGACTTCGCATTGTCCAGCCACATGCCCTGACAAGCACTGTGACCCCAGCCTACTGGGGTTTCTGCATTTTAGCCAACTCCATCACCTGCAGGGTTGACTCAAATGCCACTTCCTCTGGGAAGCCTAGAAATGTATCTGCAAAGTATTTCAGCTAATTCTGTCCCACGATCTATGCCCTTGGCTGTCCACATGTACTTCAGTGCTTTGCTTTCCCTTCTGTGGCACTTACATACCTTGTGATGTGGTCTGTTCCCTCCCAATCTCACTGGGCACCCCAGGACCTCTTTGGAGAAGGGGCTCATGCAGGAGTCAAGGGAGAAGTGGAGCTTGCAGCTGGAAGCTGTGTTTTCCTTACATTTGAAACGAAGACTAGGGCACTGCCAGCTGCATTACAAAGACGAGGGGTCTGTGGGAGTGGAATGTGCTCCCCTTCTCCCAGGACCTGCCTTTCAGCTCTGCTCCCTTTTTTGTCTGCGTTGACCCAGAGCACAGGCTCTGCCCCCAGCACTCTGCCCTTCCCCAAGTGAGTAGCCTTCCCAGGAGAGGGTGTTCAACAAGCAACTTTACAAACGCCATGGGGTTGCTGTGAAGAATAACTGTGTTAGTATACGTAAGGTGCTGGCAATGGGCCTGGCACTTCTCAGGCGCTATTTTAGCTGTTATCTTCACAGTTTCTAAAGGACAGATTCCGTCCTGGGTATCTTTTGCATTCACCTCTGCCCAGCCCTTCTCCCAGGGCCTTGCTCAAGGAGAGAATGATCAAGTCTACTTAAGTGAGACGGCATCTGGAGGGCAACCAGGGGGGTAGCACAGTATACTGTGGCGACATCCCGAAACAGCAATAAGGTCCCTGAGGCATCCAAGTCACAGGGCTTCCCCAGGCTTCTGGGGCAAAGGTCAGGAATGGAGTCTAGACTAACACTTTGTAAGGAGTGTCAAATAAGTGATCTTGCAAGGGAAAAAAGTGTCCACCTCACTATGTAAAGCTCACTTGTTCATTTGATGAGATGCTACACACAGCTGCCTCATTCTGCTGACCAGTTTATCCCCTTCTAAAAATAGCTGTTCATCATAGGCATTTTCAGATGCACAGAGACCACCAGGCCCTAAGGACAACAAAGTAAGACTCTGTCTCCAGATAAATAAATAAATCAA
>NW_003852576.1:2888303-2891274 GCF_000181295.1 Otolemur garnettii | reverse complement strand
CACTGAGCCACAAGTGCTGCTCTAGTCAATGATTTTCATGACATGAAAATTCATACAGTGCAAAGTTAGAGCTTTCAAGATTTCTGGTAAGAAATATCGTTTGACAAACTCAATACATTTAATTACTAATGGTGGGTGGAAGTGATGTTAGCCCTAATCCTTATCTTCCCATGAAACATCCTATGATTTCTACTTTGTTTTCTTACCTAAACCTCAAAGCAATCTTTGGGTTCATGTAAATATCCTTAGTATGCACTGCCAGTCTGATCTTATTCTTGGTGCTTTTTACTGATATTCAGTAAATACCACTGGCACACATACAATATGGCCAGATCAATGTTATTTCCACAATTTGGACACGCCGTGGACTATTGAGTACTTTCCTGCTCCATACAGTAAATATAGCTAGATGAAGTAAATTTCCAACCCAAACCTACAGTTATTTACTTGGAGATATCACCCCCTCCAAAAAATCATTACTCCATGGAAACATAAGAGCCTCTCCCACAGAAAGGAAAATAAATTCATGGTATCACTGGAATGAATGCCATCCTTGACTAAGTGACGGTTCAGTGGGAACAATAGCTATTTGGGGATCTTTTTCAGCCGGGATGAGGTTGTAGTCGCTCCAGCACCAGCACCACTGAGCTATAATTGTATGTCTAATTGTGTGGTATCTTAAAGGCATTTTCTGTGTAGTTTTTATTGGAGAACAGCAGAAGTTTACCAGAACCAAAAATACTTTTCTTCACATTGTTAAGAGGACTTTCATGCTTTTCATCCATTCTTTAGAAAATGAAAAGCTAATGCCATGTAATCACAATTTCCTGGGATTCTGAAAAACCATTAAAGAGGCACATTGATGCCCTCTGAATGGAAACACTGTAGCGCATTTGGGATTGGCTCTGTTACCCGGTTCTTGACACTCATATGCTCAAATCAGAGTTTTCAAAGGTTTCTTTTGTGTCCCAAACACTCAGACGGCTTGATTTCAACCATGCATGTGCTTCTGGGTGAATGCAGATGGTAAGTTTCTTTTTTCTTTCTTTCTTTTTTTTTGTTTTGTGTAAGGTGGGGAAATGGAAAATTAATTAAGTAAAATCTTTATTAATGATATTAATAATTCAGGCTTGACCATTACTAGAATTTCATTTTTATATGTGTGTAAAACATGATACATAAGTTGGAGTGTCAAACGCAGTGTTTCCCCTTTTTTGTTCTAGATTTGCATTTATTAAAAACACAGCGTAAAGTGAACTTCATTGGAAGCCGGAATGAATAGAAAGATTTCTGGCAGTGTCCTTATTTCATTTAAAGACAAAGTAGTGTATCTGTGTTACTAGATATAGTATTAGGCTGGTTTTCTGACCATGGTATTTTCAGGCCACGGAGCTGGCTTCTTCCTCTTAGTATCTTCAAAAATATCTCTGACGTGGGTTTTTGTATGTAGACTCTTTTCTCTTTGTACATGGAATCTTGAGCGTCGTTGATTCCCAGGAAAATGGTTGTATGTAAACCAAACGTTTTTGTGATGTATTCCCTAATACGTTCAACGGCCAACATCAGTTATTACTGTCGGTTTGGTACTGAGAAGTGTGCCAAGGAAACCCACACAGTGTCAGGCACAAGGGATTAAACAGAGTGCCACGGGCAATGTTCAGAGTCCACATTTCCATGTAATAGGAGGTCTGTTTTTCATTCTCCAAATAGGAAGTAGTTGTTTCTATCAAAAGAGAAATCAAATACATGCAAAGATAATGAATTAAGGTGGGAGAGTCAGAGAGCAACAGCCCCAGCAAGCCAGACTCTGGGTGGGTCAGCAAGTCTTTTAGGACTGAAGAAAGAGTATTCCAATGGCAAGGGACAGAAATAGCATGGGTAACCCAGAAAAGGAAGGCTTCAGGACTGGGCATGGTCCCTGCCCACCCTTGACAAGGCCAACCTACTGTGTATTAGAGTTTGTGGCTTAGGTCTCAGTCTAAGGATTCAGTGGTTTTGTTTTTTCTTTTTTGTTATTTTTCCTTGAGTTAGAGTCTCACTCTGTCACCCTGAGTAGAGTGCTGTGGAATCGTCATAGCTCACAGAAACCTCACGCTCCTGGGCTTGAGCAATCCTCATGCCTCAGCCTCCCAAGTAGCCGAGACCACGGGAGTGTGCCACTACCTCTGCTAGTTTTTCTATTTTTGGTAGAGATGGGTTCTCATTCTTGCTCAGGTTGGTCTCTGAACTCCTGTGCTCAAGCAATCCACCCGCCTTGGCTTCCCAGGGTGCTAGAATTACAGGTGTCAGCCATTTTGCCCAGACAATTGAGTAGTTTTCAAAAAATCTTTTTGTGACTGTCTTAGTCCATTTGATGTTGCCTCTTTTCTTTTTTGAGACAGAGTCTCACTTTGTCACCCTGGTATCGATATTGGTGCAATTCCTGGGTCCCATGAGAAGGGCCTGGTTCTGAGTCAGTCCCAACTCTCTCTCTTTTTTTTTTTTTTTTGAGACAGAGTCTCACTACTGTGTTTCCCTGAAAATAAGACACTACCTTATATTTATTTTTTCTCAAGAGTACACACTATGGCTTATTTTCAGGGGATGTCTTATTTTTATTAAGTATAATACAACAATCTACATTTATTCAAATACAGTTAAGTCATCTTCTTCTGGAAGCTGACAGGGGGAGCCGACCTTGTTGGTGGGGCTGGCGCTAGTGATGAGTGAACTCCTTTCCCCTAGCCATTTGCTCGTGCGCAATAGGATGCCTATGACCACAGTTACCACACGTGCACCCATGCAAGTGCGACAGCTGGGAGAAAGGAGCTGTGGCAGATAAAAGGCATTTGAGTCTTCCTTACGGCTCCTCCCCCCAAAGCAGGGCGTGGCTATGCAGATATGCTGCATGACCATGCCCATCACTAGGTCTTATTATCAGGGTAGGGTTTATATTTAACAAATGGGTAGAAATCCTGCTAGGGCTTATTTT
>NW_003852576.1:2885703-2887400 GCF_000181295.1 Otolemur garnettii | reverse complement strand
AAAAAAAAAAAAAAGAAAAAAGAAAAAAGAAAAAGAAAAAAAGAAATGTGGACCCAGTTCATATGACTTGACAAGAAAATTTGCATCAGAAAGGTGACATCAGATATGTGCCCTCTCTTTTTGAATTGGGTAAGGCCAGTTTTGGACATGTTACATGGGATTCTAGCATGTGCAAAGAATCTTATACATTACCCTGAATTAAATGGTTTTAAATAACCACATTTGGGTGGTAGGGGTCCCACCATGGTTTTGTGAAAAAGAAATGAATGAAAAATAAACCGAGAGCTGAGATTTTTGAAGAAAGACTTTAAATAATCCAAGATCATAGACAAGAGACATTTACTGCACCCTTACTATGTCTAATGCTCTGATAGATGTCACAGTGGTAAGGGTAATGGAAAGTATAGGAAGGAGGGGTGGGCCTGCCACAGGTTAGTTGAATCTCCTACATGGTGGGCCTACTCTGATGAGCAGCAACACTCCAAAGACAGATCCTGTGGCCTCCTGAAGTGCTCTGTCACTCCTAAGAAAGGCCGTGTAGCATGCACTCTGGAACTGGATTACCAGTGTTTAAATTCCAGCTCTGTTATTTCCTAGCTGTGTGGCTGTTTGCAGTTTCCTCATCTTGAGGAATGAATCATACCTATATCATAGAGAGGGGAAATTAAACAAATAAATTAAAATACTAGAAGTATTTGGTTTCAGTTATACCTAAGCTATTATCATCAAGTACAACTGAAATTGACATTTAGATGTCCACATATTCCATTACACAGGGTGCTCTAACTCTTTGCAAATGGTTAGCCTACGCAAGTTAGATCTGTGATTGTGAGACAACCCGCTAATTATAATCACAACTACCCCACCTCTCTAGAAAAATGGAAATTTACTGTACAAAAATTAAAACCCTGTCCTTGCTCTTGAGGGTGTTCCGAGAATACCCGGAGGAATCTTAGAGTTCTGTTTTTATTGAATTTGACATATTATGAATTCAGTTCCTATTGTTCATAAGAATATAATTTATATTAACGGAAGAAAAATGATTTATATTATTGCCTGAAGTGGCGGAGGTACGCCAGTTGTCATGTGAGCAGTTTTTCCACTAGGGGGCAGTCCACTCACTAAAACCAAGGGCAGAAATAAGAATACATAAAATCTGTAATTTTAAAAAATTGCATTTTAAATTAGTTTCAGTTTCAATAAAACCTTTTCTGGAGATGCAACCACACAGAAGAATTTGCCCCTGTTCCTGCCTTCTGGTAGATAAGCCACTGAGATGCAGAAAAAGCAAAATGTAGTAGTAATCTATAATCCATTCTCAGGGCTGGCCAGACAAATGAGGGGCCCAGGAATACTTCTACGCGGTGAATGAGACCAAGTCTGAATCACTAAACAGAATAGGCTTTAAATGCAACAGAACTAGTGACAATTAGTGGGAGTATTAGGGCTTCAGGTGCATAGTACATAGATTCTAAGGGTAAATATCTAAATGAATGACCATTTCATATGCCCAGAGTTGATAGCCTTAGACTAGATGTGCCTCATTGCCAGAATATGGAAACCATGCTTAATGTTAGAACAGAGCCACACATTTAAAACTCTGAACCTTCTTTGGGGTTTGGTGATGCTGATTTTGTGGATTACATTTTTCATAGCAAGGAATTAAGGGACAATTGAGTTCAAACATCCCATAACTT
>NW_003852576.1:2864423-2879423 GCF_000181295.1 Otolemur garnettii | reverse complement strand
CTGGCCAAACATGCCAAGGCGGGCTCATTTCTCGGCCAGGTCCAGCGCACAGGCCCAAGCATAACCCGCAGTCCTTCACATCTGGTGGGACTGGAGTCTGACCTTGGCCCCTGCGCACCCCGCAGTGGCCAGGGACGAGTTCGAGGGCAGAGAGGCACCAAGGGCGGGAGAAAGGAGGAAAGAAGGGACTCTGGCAGCTGGGCGAGCGGGACAGTCTCCTGATTCTCACACCCTAGTTCCATCCTAGCCCTTACGCCCCTGCCCCAGAGAAGTGAAAGAAATCGGGGGATGTAGATTTAGATACGACAATGGATGTGTGAGCTGATGTCGTCGTTATCCCCCAAAATATTGAGACTGGGAAATTCACTCAGAGTTCACCATCTTCAAATCGAGGCTCAGTTGGACCTTCGAGACAGAAATCGGGTTTGCCAAGCATGGTGGCGCATTAAAATAGTCTGCACTAGGGTCACGGGGTGCAGGAGAGCACATCTTCGCTTGTGACTTTGGGGATCCCCTGGTTGCCCCAAGTCGGTATGTTGGGGACGACAAACTTCTGGCTTTTGTTTGTGGGTGAGGGATGCGCATTGTGGCAGCAGCCGAGCAAAGGGGGAAATTAATTGCAGCCAATTAATAATTAATCCCCTTTAAACAGCTTTATTATCTCTCCCGAACGACAGGGATTTGTCTGATAACCCCCCGAAGACCAAATGTCAAGTTTAACCAAATAGTTATTGCTTTATCAACCCGAGTCTGCAAATAAATTAATCAGAAGCAAATCTGTCCTTGGTGCGGCTCATTTGCTGGTAATGGATGGATATGAAGATTTGCCGATATTATTGTCTGTCATTCAATCTAACAAAGTGAACATTTATTGCATATATATTAAAAATTATCCCGGAATCGAGTGGCGCCGGGTTGCATTTTATTGGAGTCTTCCTAGGGGTGAGGTCCCCTCGGATGAGGGCGCGTGGGGAAGACAGAACGCGCCTGAGCGCCGGTCCCAAATCTCTTTAAGCCCCTGCGACTGCCTGTGCCCCCTCCCCGCGGCGTCCTGCCCCCTCCTCCAGCCTTTGCCCTGAGCCTGGGGTGGGGTGGGGGGACTTGCGGGCCAACACCCGTCTCAAGGCCAGGGCCAGCGGGACAGTGGGGAGCCCCGCTAATGTCAAAACACAGTCTAGGAGCACTGGAAAGGGGACCAGTCCTAGGAAATTTGGGGAGGGGGTGTGATTGAAGAGAGAGAAACGGGAGGGGACAGCTCCTCTTTGTCTTCTCTCGGGTTACATCATTTTCTAATTAGGCATAAAATTGTCTTCATACACGGGTATTGCCGCCTTCATAAACATCGCCATTATGGTTCATAAGGACGCCATTGTGGTGAGCTCGGCCCAAAATAGAAAGAGCCGGGGAGGGAGAGACCTCGAGTCCCGGAGGCCTGGCTTTGTCCTCCCCTGGGAGAAGATGGATGGTCGGTGTCACGCAGATGATGACTTGGGACTATTAAATTGTCAGAAGGGCAAGAATCTTTACCAGCCCCCAGCGCTGGTAGAAAATTCTAGAGGCAGGAGCCAGGTTCTTGGGTGGGAGGGGAAGGCCGAGCCGCTGGACGAGCCGGGCAGATGAGGAGGACGCAGTTTAGTGGCTGGCAGAGACAGAGGGTGGGTGGCGACAGGCAGGTCTCCTAGACTCTGGGTACCCGGGGTGCCCTGACTCTGAGTACTTTCTGAACTCAGGGCTCCCCTGGAATCGAGCTGACCTCGCACCCTAAACCCATAGTCAAGGTTGGGGGCGTGGGTAACAAGCCGGGCCGGAGAAACAAGAAGGGCAACGAACCCGGAGCAGTTGAGGGCTGTGCCAGGCCAGGCTAAGAGACAATTGTTCTCATTATTCGGGCCACCAGCCCGGTCGAGGGGAGCGTCGCTAACTGGATAGAGATGGATGGAGGCGCCCTGAGCCCCCAGCGTCGTGTCAGACCCGGGGCAATTACTGTCCCGCCAGGATGGACACAGTACCCGCCACCCTGACCCCGGCGCGCAGGCCCACTGGCTGACCAAGCCTTCTGGGCGGTTCTCTCCCGAGCCGTTACAATAACCCGACTTGACATCAATAACTCCCCTGCGCTTGTCCACATCTGCTTGACCTCCTGAACCCGCCGAGAATCTTTGCTGCATTTAGCTAAATTACATTTTTTTCTATAGAAAAAAAAGCTTTTAAAACTGTGAATTTGAGTCCCTTGTCTTATGCACCTCTAGTTTGGGTTCTGGTGTTTCTTGGAATTCACGTCGTTGCTTCTTCGGAGACAGGTTTCTCCTTGCTTACGCCCTGTGTGGTATCCCGAGTTTTGGAAGTGACGTACGGGCACTTGGTGCTCCAGGCTCTGATCAGGTCTCTAAAAATCATCTTTCTCAGCTAGTTTAGGGGGGTGAGAGTGGAAAAGGGTGGAGGCTGGAGAAGGGGGAGGGCCGTTCTCTGGCGTGCCGACCCTGTGCTTGGTGCTGGGCGGTCTGGGGGCGCAGCTGTGGGGGTCAGGCCAGAGGACAGGAGCAGCCTGGCGCCTCGGGTTCACTCTCGCTGACTGGATCTGGCAAGGGGGAGAGCCCGGAAGTACCACTCTGGCGCCAAGGGCTGCGCTTGCCAGACGCCAAGGCAGGAGGGAGCTGGCGATACTAAGGGGAGGGGAATGATTCGGGAAATTCTGGGGAAATCGCCTGGCTGGGTCCTTCCAGTGGGCTGATTCTCCAAGGCGTCCTCTGGGTGGGTTAGGGGTGGGATGGGATGGATGGCATCACTGCTGCGGCTCTACCTTCCTGACAGTCTCCTAAAGGCCCAGCTGGCCACAGGCAGAGGATCAAGGCAGGGCCTCAGAACTTCAGAGATAGAGGGCCTCTCAGAGGTCAGGTGCCCAGAGTGACCCCCACATGTGAGGTATAGAAAGTTTCATTCCCTCTCAGCTGGATTGGCCCCCAGACTTTCTGATTTCTGCTCCTGAGGAGGAATATAGGGGGAATCAAGGCTGGGCCTTGCCAGAGTAAGTTCTGCTGATCACAGGTCCTGTGGCCTTGGCTCTCTTCATTCAAAAGTGGTGGGAAGGGGCAGATCCAGGAACAAGCCCTTAGCTTAGCAGCTGTATCAAATCAGATCAAGTCAAGTCAAGCCAAACCAAACCAAAACAAATAGTAATCTCGAGATTCCAAAATTCTGGGGCCAGTTTTTCTTACAGCATGTTTTCTTTCCATTAAGAAAAAGGATCTTTTAAATGTCCAAATGTCTTGAGTGTGGTTTTCACACTGTCACTGTGGTTGGAGACAGGTCCACGCTGGTGTCTCCGATTAGTCTTCCTAATCTCATTCATTCATTTACTAGCCATTAGTCATCCTTTAATTAATTCTTTACATGGTTGTGAGGAAGATAGTCCCATATGAGATTAAAAAGAGAAACCGTACTAAAGAAACTTGCAGTTGCCTTGGGATTAAAATAAGGTGCAGTGGTATGGAAGGGTTTCTGATGAAACTTGTCTGTGGGACCACAGAATTCAGGTTCAGCCTAGGTTTTCCAGTCCCTGACTTGGGGACCTGTGTCAGGCACTCAAGGACTCTGAGCCTTAGTTTTGTCATCTGCGAAATGTGGGGTGGGACACATGCTGTATGTGTCCCCCTTTTCTCCAAGTACTCAAAGACATACAATATTCACAGTCCAGCTATGAATGGGTATCAAAGTGCCTACACCAACTTGAGGAAGACACCAATTTCTGACTGTGCTTCTGACCTTGAAATTCCAAATGGCAGAGGACAAAGTACAAGGAATATGTAACACACACTGGATTAGGAATCTGATTGTCATTGGATATGTAAAGTTGGTTGGCTTAGTTTTTCTGAAACTGTTTCCCCTCATATACAATAGGAATAATAATGTCTGCCCTATTCTTTCTACAAGTAGCTGCAAGGGACTCTGATAATGTATACAAGTGTTTTGAAAACTGGCACACATCATGGAAATTAAAAATACTTATGAAAAGCCGCTCTCTAGAAGACATCTCAGTGATGACAGCCCGGAAGATGGGTTTCTTCTGTTGTTTGATGCTGCAGCAATTGCAGGATAGTGTCTCGGATAACACCTGTGCGCAACTGGAGCGACATTCAACTTGCTGTGCTGCCATCAGGACAGGACTTTCTCTCCTTGATTTTTATCATCTACCTGTGGATGCTAAGGGAAGGTCTCAGAGATAAGGTCTAGCACATCCAGCAGAAATACTTGCTTCAGTAAGCTTTACTGAATTTTGTGGAAGTTTCCTTGACAAGAAGATTTATTATTGACTGGAAAAAATGTGAAGAAAGTCAAAAAGTCTTTTGAAGCATCTTGGCTGATCCATCCTTCTGAAGTACACATTTTTATTCTTGCCAGGAAAAACAAAACGAAACCAAACTGTTCTTTTCATAATATGCTCCTGTAAGAACATTGTTTAGCTTACTTGGGTTAGGGAGATGAAGGGAATTTCACAAGAAACTTTACCTCCTTACTGAATGGATGGAGGAAATCACAAAGGGGTTTGAGAGAAAAGGACTTGGACTCCTTAGAGAAAGTAGATTCCTTTAAGGAGGAAATCTTGGAAGGGGGAGTACGGCGTGGGGATGAAACCCCAAGAAGGAACCAGCCCATCTTTCTACTAATGGTCTGAACGTTGGTAAAGCAGCTAGCAATGTATCCATCCCTGGGGCCTGTGGAAATCTTCCAGCAGGTTCTCAATTAAGGGAACTGCCTTTCCTATCATTCTCTTAACTTTTGTGTTAAATGTTAACATCCTGATGCTATCTAACTATGGTGCATTGTCACAGAATGTCGACTGGTTCTTTTATCTCCATTATGGGGCTGTCTCACTTGCAGATTTATGCATTTTTGATATTAAATTCTTTCTATCATTAAGCCTACTGCTCTTGTTGACTTTCCTTGACCCCCCCTCCCTGCCCTGATCCCCAATACTATTCCATATTTAATATTGAAACATTTTTCTCAATGTCCCTCTTAGCTTTGTTGCCATCCGTTTGACGGCTGTCCCTAATGGCCTGTCCTGTTTGCTCTGTTCTTGAACTTGGTGGGGGTCACACATTCTTAAACAGTGATGTCCTCTGAATGTCCACCCTTGCTGTCCAGCTAAGTTGCCCTGTGTCACAAGCTCTGCCCTTTTCACTGCCCCTAACTACCAACTGCTCCTAATCACTTAAACAAACACCTTCCCTAATGGTGCCTCAGGCCCCCTGAGCTTTTTGGGTTTTGTTTAGCTGCTAATGTTCTGCCTGGCCCACCGGCAGCTTGGCCTCGCTGACCTGATACATCCCAGCTCTTCTCCTTGGAGCGCCTGTCTTGTCCAGCGCCCCCTGGGCCAAAGGCCAGGGTCTGGGCAGGATTGACCAGCTGCTTGAGGTGGCCACAAAAGACAACTTCAGCTTGGAACAGGCAAATGAATGTATTCATTTATCTTTCTTCCCCTCCCCAAACCCAGCCACAAACTCAGTCTACTGCCTGGCTTGAAACAAGACAAAGGGAAAATACTGAGAAGGGGGGCAGTCCAGGCCCATCTCCCACCAGAAATCTTAGCTACCTTCTTGAGGGCCGTCTGTTCAGTTTCACAACACTTACAAGATCAATTTCCAGAATTGAAGTTGCCTGGTGTTTTGATTCTTCCTTTGCCTGTGCATTTGTGCCCTGAAGGTCCCTTCCAAATGGATACTAATTGTGGGGGCTGCACGCTGCTGGCTGCTCCAATGCCCCAGGGCCCGGAGGACCTGCTTCTCAAAGCCTTAATTGACAAGGACCTGTCTGTATTTAGGAGCAGCTGGTCCAGAGCATTGGCACATCAGTGCAATCTTAACGCAGCATCCCTAGCCCGGAGGAGGATGAGGGTAAATGTGGTTAAAATGAAGGAAGATTTATAGCTGGCCCCCTTGGGTAATACGACAGAAGACAGCTCCCAAGATTTTCCCCAACGAGGGGGTTCATTCATCAGCTCCCAGGCCTGGTAACGGGGAGGAATCGTGCTCAAGCCATTATTACTAATGGGGGAGGGGAGGCGGTCCGCTTAGAACAATTAGGCAGGTGACAATATTCCTTGATAATGCATCGTCCCCCCAAATGGACCGGGGTTCGCAGACTGTCACGGCTGTCTCTTGCTTCCGCGGGCCTCGGCGCCGCTGCCTCCGCCCGGTCTGGCTCTGGGTTAATGGTGGCGCCACCGGCAGGCGGGGAAGGAAGAGGGGACTGAGCTCTGGCTGCCCTTCCCCGGAGCAGGGAGGCTTTCAGTGGCACTTGGCCGAGGGCGCTTGGACTCCTCGTTAGAGTGTTTTAAAGTCCCAAACAGCTGGTGGCAAGGATCATGCATAGACCAGTTTCTTCTCGCGGCACCCCATCAGGCGAGCAGGGTTCCCTGCTCCACGCTGCGAGCGCCGAGTCGCCTTTCTGAAACCTGCTGGCTCCGTAGATGCCGCCATTCAGCGGGTGACAAAGGAGGTTTATTGGTTCAAGAAGAACCCGGTTTTGTTGCAATGTGTGGGAAATACTTTGATGTCCGCCCAGTTCGCACGTGTGAACAGGGATAATGGGTGGGGGGATCTTCATTGAAATTTGAAGTTTTTAAAGCAGAAATTGCCTAACTTTTGCCCGTTTTTCTCAACTTTTTCTTTTTCTTTTTTATTCCTTCAGGAACAATGCCAACATTGAAGCCCTCGGTTGGAGTCTGCACAGTTGGAGATCTTTGGTGCCATTTTAGACATCTTTGGATTTCATCAATCAAACTGACTGCAATTTTCCATAAAAACCCTGAATTTGGGTCAGAAAGTGGGCAAAGTAGATAAAGATCATTCGAGCTGTCTTATAAGATGATAAATAGATATCCTTTCAGGCCAACAATGCCAAAGTGCAGTTTTGTGATTCCCTTCCACGGGTTCTGAATGCAGTGAGTCGAAGCGATTCATCCGTGTTTTCCCATGGTTTAGGAAGTGTCTTGACATACTTATCAATAGTAGCCTGACCTTTTAAGTGTTTCTTGCTTCGGGTATTTTTTTCTTAGGTTTTGTATATGTGTGTGTGTGTTTCCCACAAAACACACAAGAAACCTTTTTCTTCTTTTATTGCTCCAACCAAGAGAATATGGGTCTGATCTAGGTAGTTCTCCTCAAATAGACTATTTGCAGCCGCTTATGAATTGATGCAGAGATTCCATTTGCTCTGTGGTTGTACAAGAGGCACTTCTGACGCCATTTTGGACACCAGGCTGGGATGTAAACTCATTTTCTCGACATCACCACCACCAACACCCACTGTTTTCTTATTCTTGAACTTGACAAATGGCCTTTTGTATAAGGTGAATAAAAGGAAGACCCTAAAAGAAACAGCAAAGAGAACCCCCCCAAAGGATCTTAACCTGATATCTCCAGAGACCTTTCAAATGTTGGCTGAAATAATTTCTGAGTGCATAAGAGCTTTTTGCATCTTTCTTCTTCATTCTTTGTTTTTGTAAAAACTATCTATTCAGCATATGTTACATGCCACCTCCTACTCCCTCTCAAAGCATCCATAGAAGAGAGTATGGTACAGGGGAGGTTAATTACTGTGTCTTTGAGACACTTTGACCTTCTCCTTAAAATGTTTTCATTTTGATAATCCCGTCACTCAATGTTTTTAGTTAACCACGTGTTTTTATTTTGCTTGCTGCTATTATTATTGTGATCACATCAAATCCATTGGTGAAGTTGGGAAGAGTTGACATCTGAATCATATCATGCCTTTGGATCATTAGGACTCTATCTCCATTAATTTAGATTCTCTTTCATTTGTTTCAACAGATTTTTCACTGCTCTTCTCCACATAGGTCTGTAGGTATCTTGTTAATTAATTAATTTTGTGGGCTATGTTTACCAGGTACTTTAAAAGGTTCTTGAAGAATTACTGGTTCTTCATGGAAAAACCATGCTTGTCACCATTGGCTATTTATGAATGAATGATCTGATGTGTCTTCATGGGCTCATAGAGTGGGGCACACACAATAATGCAGCAAATACAAAGATGTAAGATGTTTTTCTTCCACATCCATCACAAAATTATCATCTCTTTTCTGTGCTTTACTTCTCCAAACTCAGTAAATATCAAATGTATGTTACAAAGCATCTATGAAAGAGGGTATGGCACAGAGGACGTTAATTACAGTTATTAACTTACTGGCTTTATTAGTTTTGAATGAGGCATGAAGCTAGTGCTACAGTTATTTAAACACTGTCCTTTAGCTAAAATAGTTCACAATTTTTGGATATATAATCCCCATGTGAGATTAAAAATAACAATTGAAGATTCAGGGAAAAAGTATTTTCAGGAGTTTTAAAAGACTATTGCAGATACCAAATTCATGAAATGGGAAAAAAACAGTTATTTATCATAATTATCTGAAATAATCACATTTCAATATGTTTATAGTCTTCCTGTGGCCCTCTCTTTTACTCCCAATATTTACTTTAGATACATCTGTGGTCTGTGTGAAATCTATTTAGTGAGTTAGAAGGAGAAGGGGGAAGTGGAGTAGTCAAAACTAAACTTGTAATTTTGTTAGTTACATCCAATCAGGATAAAGCATCATCTGAAATCATTATATAAGCAATGGGAATGGTAGAAGTTTCTCTGTCATTGAGGTCTGTTTTACACAACTTCTTTCAGGAATCCATCCACCTCATTGAATAGTCGCTTACAACAGTTCTATTTTGGAATTTCAACAAGTTTGGTGCCTAGAGTAAAAGCCGTTTGATTACTGCCATTGTTGGTGAGAGCAGAAGCCTTGTTGATGAGCAGAAGAATGTCAAGCAGTTACATGTAGTGCATGTGTTCTATAAATAGTGCAAAGGATGAACCAGAAACCATAAACGTAAAGCTTCACATTTGAAGTCACATTCTAGAAACATATAGTTGAGTCTGCAACCAGGGAGAAAGCAATTTGGGCTTTGTCTGGTGCTGCTTCTTCTAAGTATCATACTTATAGAACAGAGAAGAAGGACTATCCTGATTGGTTTGATTTCCCATTTTTTAGATGAGAGAACTGTGCTTGCACAAATAAAATGGTGATCATGATACACTCTTGGCACTGTGTGTAGCTTTCCCCCTCCTACTTTCCTACCCCTTACTAAATCAGGGACATGTTTGCTAAATTTTGTTTTCTACGTCCACCAAAAAAAAAAAAAGAAGGAAAGAAAACAGAAACTGAAAAGGCCTTTACACACAGTTCTGAAGCATCTTCCTCTCACTTTACTACCCCTTTAATAAGCTAATGCCTGCATAGGCCAGAGGAAGCCCAAGGTCAGTTAAATCAAGGCTACAGCAATTCTCCTTTCATGAAAGGTTTTTGTTCTTGAGAATTATCTGGATAGTTTGCTTAATATTCCCATTTCTGTTTCTCTACTTACAATAAAATGAAGGATATGGGAATCCTCTCAGTAGGCAAAATAATATTTTACTATTATAAAATAAAAATAACAAAAATCCCACATAGGAGGAAATGGAGCCCCCATTGTCCATCCTGCTTATATGTAATCCTGAATTTATTGTGTAATTCATTCTACCCTACACTTCTCTAGGTAACTACCATGCACATCCTAATCAATTCATATAGGATTTACTTCATATCCTAAGACTGTAATATTTTAAATTCATCAATTGACATAAATCCATATTTTCACAATTATCAATATACTTTTCAAAAATCTTTTAAAGCTTATGTTAATGTGAATAATAAGCAGTGATACATTCTTCTTATTTTCAATAATGGTATTCATTAACTTGCTATCATTACTTGTCTAGGAGGGTGATTATTTTGGTAGTTACTGTCAAATCTTACAATTTCTTCAAATGATGTTGTGGTTTACCAAGAATGTTGAGGTGTTTAAAAGGTAATACAAAGTAAATAATTTAAACCAAATCTATTGCCTCTTCTTATTTGGCTGGGTAATTTAAACAAAAGCCATTTGGGAAGTTCCATGAATTTTCTGAATGATTTAACCTTCTGGTTCCAATCTACCATGTATATGTTTTTTTTTTTTTACAGTTTTGGTGGGGGGTGGTGGCTAGAACCCACCACCCCCAGTATATGGGGCTGGCGCCCTACTCCTTGAGCCATAGGCAGTGCCCAGCCATGTATATGATTTTTTTTTTTTTTTGAGACAGGAGCCTCAAGCTGTCCCCCTGGGTAGAGTGCCATGGTATCTCAGCTCACAGCAACCTCCAACTCCTGGACTCAAGTGAGTCTTCTGCCTCTGCCTCCCAAGTAGCTGGGACCACAGGCGCTTGCCACAACGCCCGGCTATTTTTTGGTTGCAGCCGTCATTGTTTGGTGGGCCCGGGCTGGATTCGAACCCGCCACCTTGGGTGTACGTGGCTGGTGCCTTAGCCACTTGAGCCACAGGCGCCGAGCCATGTATATGATTTTTAAAATTGCTTCCTGAAAATGGCCTTTATCTCTTTATATTGCAAGTGTGCACTATAATCTTACTCTAGAACACGTTCAAGTTTTAATAAGGATTTAATAACCTCTGATTTAGAGGCAGCCAGAGCAAAGTTGTTGAATTTAATAGAAGCTAACATATGGGAAGGGTTTTAAAGAGCCAGTCCCATCCAAACCCCAAAATGGCTCCAATCAGCAGGTATCCCAATGTTTATTTAATGAAGAAATGCATGAGCAGCTGCTGTTTTCCAATTTCAGATGTAGTTATCTTTCATTGCTCAGCAACAAATGAGGAAGAAGAACAGATTTTAGCTGTAATTTGGGACCATTCCATTAGATATGAGGGCTACACCGGCATATTCATAAATAAGAACAATGAGCCTGGTTTAAGAAAAAAATCAAATATAACAACTCTGGGGATGGAATCTGTGGGTAGTGTTTTCATATTTACTATTTAGTTTCTAGGTCTTAAAATTTTTAGATTAAACCCTAATGGCCTTGTACAGATAAATAAAAATCCAATCCGACACTGATTTTCCACTGACCTTGTGGTGCTGGTGCAGGTGGACACATGAAGTTAATTTCTGTTACCCAGTGCATGCCAGGCATTACCAACACCACCATAATATCCCTTCAACCATGCCAAGGAAAAAAGTGATTGACAACTGGGCTATGATACGGCCCAAAGGGTTTATGGGGCAAGTGCTCCCAGGATAGACATTCTTACAGTAGGTATATCTAGTTGCAAATACATCATTCATTTTATTCCTACTTAAATCCAAGACTCCTAGGGATTTGGGGCTTGTATATATATTTTTTCTTTGGCACATGTCTGCCTTTTGAATAAATATGAATTAGGGAGATATATACTGATTTTTTCTCTCCCATTCACAATATATATGCCGGGTTTCTTTATTTGGCAAACTTAATAGTAGACTCCTTGCTCTTCAGAGAGCAATTATGAGAAACTTTTATAACTTTGGCCTTGGGCATAGAATTAACTGTAGTCTTACAACTTTTGTCTGATATTTCTTACATACAGTTCCCATGTTTGGTGGAGGGACTCATTTAAAAGTGGTAGCACTGAGTCTGCTGTAATAAAGCCTACTGTAATTAATATATATACATAGCTTAAGTTATATATATATATATATACATGTATACATATGTATATATGTATGCTTAAGCTATGTATATATAGCTTAAGTTAGAGTGACATTTTAAAATTCTCCATCCAGGGCCAATAGAAATGATGAATGTATTTGGGAAGTTCTTTTAAAATGCAAGTTTTCCCCTCTTATTTTTTAGCTTCACCGAGATACATATTTATTAATTTTAAGGTATTTATTGGTGGCTAAGGTAAAATATTTGTCCGATTTAGACTCTCAGAGGCCCTGAATATTTCATGCAAGTTCCTACTGTGCGGCTGGAAGAAGAGGGGGAAAAAGAGGTACTTTGAGATATACCCAATAAGCCAGCACTTATTTTAATGACTCAAAATAAGTGAGGATCATGAGTTTTGATTAATCTATAATTGATCTGTATTGGCTGTTACGGATCTAACACATGAGCTTGCTGGTGAACTGATTGCTGTGGTTGAACACAGCAGGAAAGTAGCTATTAACTCAGTTATAAAAGCAAGAACTCTGAGATCAACTGTTTTGAATCTGGGTCCTCCCACTTACGGTATACTGCTTAATCTCTCTGCTGTTCAGTTTCACATAGGGTTGTTACAGCATTAAGTGATTGATACTTGCTAAGTACTCTGTACACCTCACTCGATTCCTGCCTTGGCCATGAACCCCTCGCTCCAAGGGTCACTGCGCTTCGGGCCCTTGGGAAAGCACCCTCCGCTCAGGCCAGACTTTTAGGGCCCTGCTTCCGGGATTCTGCTCAGATGTCAACACCTTGACCTTCCCTGAGGCCGAAGTGGCCTCAGGCCCGCTGGGATGGGGCTGACTGAAGTCTGGACTGGGGCGATGGCAAAGGACTCGGCACCCAGAAGGGTGGCAGAGATGCCCAGGGGCTCGGAGGGGCCTGGGCGCGGGCGGGAGCAGGCGGGGCGCACCCGGGGTGCATGCTAATGAGGAGCGCAGGCAGCGCCCGCCGCCGCCGGCGCGTTCGCAGCCCGGGAGCTGCGCCCCGGCAGGGGCACGCGGTGCCACTCAGGCCGGCGGGGGGCGCGCAGCTCGCTGCAGCCGCGCGCCCGGGCCTCTCAAAGCCCCTTTCAGCAGCTCTGCGGGCTCCTCACCGGAGGAGTCTGGCGCGACATAAAAGCGCATTATGAAAATTATAATATCAGCCACAGAGCATGTCCACGGAGGCAGCCCTGCACCTTTGAGGCATTGAGCCTCGTTCAGCTGGGCCGTGGGGAAAATATCCATTTGAATTCGGCCCCTGAATGGGGGCAGCGGAGGCGGCAACGACAACAGTGCCTCCTTTATCCGCTCGGCCACTTCTCCTGCTTGCTCATTCCCGGGCTGTTGCACCTTGTCTCCTTACGGGCAGGGGTGTGGAGCGGGAGGGGCGCAGGGAGGATAAGGGAGCAGAAGTGGGGGTCCCAATTCAAGCCAGGGTGGGACAAGGAGCGTTGTCATTCGGGTCCCCACGAGAATGATAAATGAGGCTTTCTAGGTCCCAGGAAATTTTTGTTCTGCTAGAGACTGGAAGAGCGAAGAGTCAAGGCTGGGTGCATTGGTGGGAGGCTGGAAGGGAGTGGCTTGGGGTCGTATCCCATTTTCTTGTCTATGTGGCAAGCTACAGAGGCTGACATTAGGGGTTTTCCCATCAGAGCTCGGATTCCAGTAGCTGAAGTTAGGGGGTGGCAGGGGCTGAACACCTCTAGGCTCGGGAGCCCGGGTACAGGCCGCAGGTCTCAGGGCGGGGACCTGAGTCATGGACTCCAAAGTAGGAGCGCACACCAGCCAAGCACACGGGGATGCAGCCGAGTTCAGCGTGCCCCTCTCCCAGCCCGCAGGGCGCGCCATTTCTGCGGTCTGACTCCCAGTAAAAGCACATCAAGCTTGCCCCGCTCGGAGCGCTGGGATTCGTTTGGATCCCGGGCGAAATTCGCACGCTGGGGCCCCGAGGCGGGTTGGATCTGTTACAGCAGATGAGTTGCCCCTCCATTCAGAGTCCTGTCTATTGTCTTGTTAATCACCTTTCATTACCGGCTACTCAGAACCATCATAAAGCTTTTAATATTAATAAGGCCCAGCACACCAGCCCCTGCGCCGCCGTCCCGAGCCACCAACAGACCGCACAGGTGTCGCGCTGCAACCTGTTCTTCAGGCGGGGCCGTGAGTGTCCCGGGGTTAGCGCTCCGTGCTGGGGGTGGGAGGGGCAGGTGGCTCGGGGTTCCAAAAGAAGGCAAGGAAAGAAAAACAACAACACAAAACAAAACCGTGGTCCAAACAAAGGGATTTATTTAGCTCCAACATGCGCTTCAGGAGGGAAGTTTAACTCCAGCGGATAAGGGAGGTGAGAACTGGGGGTGGGGAACCAAAGGGTCCGCGAGGGCTGGGACGTGACATTTCCTGTGGTGAAGCCTGCATTGGCTGCTAATAGAGATCTAATTGATGGGTGAAGTCCCATTTCCGCGCGCTCTCCTTTATTGCTTCATCCAGTCTGTTGCAAAATATAACCTTAATCTGATTTAGCAATTCCTCCAGGATTCGGTGCGAGCTTCCAGCCCAGAAAAAAAAAAAATCGTTATTAAAAAAGTTAAAGTACAGACTTGGATTCGGTGTGTTGCCTTTTAAAAATCTCGCCCCAGCTCCTGGCGTTTAGCACTTTCTCTTGTAATCGCCCGGTCTTTTATGATTAATATCCGCGGTGCTTAGGGATCAGCATAGTGGGCATTTGTCGGGGATGCAAATCCCCGCGGTGGCGCAAAGGCCCCAGGGTGCGTGGGCTGCAGGCAGGAGAAGCGGGGATTCGCACGCAGACGGCGTGGTTTAGGGTTTCATAATCCCATAGCGTCCCCGAATTCCAGCCCTGGATAGCGGGTCAGCGAGCTGGCGCTGTCGGATGCCAGGTTGGGGAGAGCTGGTGGGAGGAGCCAGAGCCCAGGAGGTGTGTTCACTGTACTACCTCAGCTTCCCAGGAGGCTTGAAAAACAATAGCACAGGGTTTAGAGGGAAGTTCACTGCCATGCAGGTTGTCTGATCCCTAAAATAGTTGTTTGGGTGCAAGAGGCGGTCCAGGGGTTACTACTCTGGGCCCAGGGTGGTGCTGTACAGATGGAACTTGGCCCTTAGTTGTGATCTGTGTTTTCTGTTAATTTCTTCCTTTTTTTTTTCCTCCAAATAGGTAGGGGAAAAACCTTGGGAAGGTACATATGTATTTAGATGTCAAATACTATATCCTAGACATCGTTACCAAAAAGAAAAAAAATCTCAGCACTATTAGTGCTTTTCTTCAGCAAAGTTGAATCGGGGAAACTATGGGGGTTAGGTCCACCAGTGACTAGCCATATGATCTTGGTTAGAATAAATCTCTCTTAATGTTGGCTTTTTCACTTTTTTTTTTTT
>NW_003852576.1:2848091-2863885 GCF_000181295.1 Otolemur garnettii | reverse complement strand
AAAAAAAAGCTCCATCATGTGTTTATATATAGAATAAAATAATAATGAAATCCTAAAAATTGAAATCTGAGTTACTTAGTAGAATAATATTTAGGAAAATTGTAGAAGCCTCTTTTCCCCAAATAAAAAACTGGGTTTTGTTTAAATTACCTGGATGGCACTTCAGTGATTCATTTTGCTTTAGAAGCCCCTAAATTCAGTGTCAGGTTACATCTCTCAGTCTTAAGACACTTCACTTTCTGAAGAGATGTGGTTTCTAATTCCACCAGCAAACAAGTGAATTTCTTAAGAAGTAAGGCTGAGGAGCTCATGTCTGGCAGCCCGGGAGGATCACCTCATTTCCCAAAGGTAGCTCTGAGAAATCTGTAAAAAGCGTGGGCATCTGGTGGCCATGTAAGTCATCGTGTGTGCACCCTGTCCCCCAGGTCTGTGTGGCCTTTTTCATGCCTGCCATGGGGAGCAGTGGGAAGGGGTGTTTAGGCATCCTCTGGCCCGGGGCCCCAGCCTCTCTGCAACGCCCTTGATGGGTTTAATGAGGCGGAACACTGTGAAGGAGATGTGAACTGGTCCAAATGATTGATGAAGCCAGGGGCAAAGCCCAGGCTTTTCCAGATAAAGCCCTATACAGCTTGTGATAAAGGCAGGATAGTGGCAGGGCTGGGCTCCTTCAAAAGCTGTGGCCCAAATGCATTGAGAGGAAACAGGGAGGGAAGGTGCTCTGTTGTTACCTAATCAGTTCATGCACTAAGCCACCAGCCACAGGGAGCAGGGAGGGCTGCAGAGGAAGTGGAGGGGGTGAAAGGCGAACCTCCTTTCACATACACAGGCACACACACACAACTGCCTCTCTTTCCTCCCTCTGGCTTAGTAAGGGCTAGATCAGGACCAGCTCTCACAGATGTCTGGGCACTCAGCAGGGGATGAGGGCATTCCCTTCCACAGGCCGCAGAGAGGCCCAAGAAGAGCAGAAGTCACTGGTCCCTGGCTTGGCAGTCCTGGCTGACTGTGAGACCACCTTCTGGCTCCCTCCCTTTCTGTGTTTTAGAAGGCAGATTTTTGAACAAGAAGTTCTGACTAGAATCATCCTAAACTCATTCAGAGATTTTAATGAAAAAAATTGCCTTCTGTTTCTCTGTTATAAACAACTAAAATAACAAAAGATGCATTGGCTTAGGGTAAAAAGAAAACCAAGTAACTTTTTCTCTCTGTATTATTTCCTAAAGGATGGTATACTACAAGTCTCACAGCAAATAAGGAAAGGAGACCATAGTCATTTGGACAGAAGGAATTATAGAATTAGAGTATACAATGGCTGGAGAACAATTGTTGCAAAATGAACATAAATATACTTATAGCAGGTGCCACTCTCCAGCTAAGCTACTTAGGCCCACTAAATAGAGTGAGAGTTGAAAGTAATGTTACCTTTTCTTCCTCCTGGGCCAGAGGGGCAAACTCAGTCTTTCTTTTCTACAACCTAGTGTCAATTCATAGGCATTTATAAGTACAGAAGAGTTAAAGAACGTTTCTCTCCATATAACAGAAATGACATTTTTCTTTTCTTTCTGTCACCTGGGGTAGAGTGCTGTAATGTCACAGCTCACAGCAACCTCCAACTCGTGGGCTTAAGCAATTCTCTTGCCTCCGCCTCCCAAGTAGATGGGACTACAGGTGCCCACCACAATGTCTGGCTATTTTTTTGTTTCAGTGGTTATTGTTGTTTTAGCTGGCCCGGGGCCTGGGTTCCAACCTGCCACCCACTGAGCAATGGGCTCTGCCACACACTTTTTTCTTAATGGCATAATTTTGACTTAGCTGTTTACATATAAAATCTATCTGTGAGTTTTAGTTGCTGAGTAGCAAAGACTGTTGATAATGGCGTAGTGCCCAGAAAATGTGAGAACCCCGTAGAGGTGGTACTCATGAAAGACCACCATGTCTACTTAAAAAAAAATTACCTGGATATTAGCCTTCTGCCGTATTAAATGACATTTGCTTAATATAATGTATTCTGTTTTCACTAATGACACCTATTAACTGCAAATCACTTCTAATTCTTTAGTCCTTCTGCTTTCGATTTAGAAGGAAGCTTCTGGAGGAAAGTGTCCTGCCTCCTGAGTGATTGTGTAGTACTTTACAAGCAAATAGAACTTAATAAATAAGTCATGTGTTTACCATTTTAGAGAAAAAGATGGAAAATTATGGTTTAGTACCATTAGACAAGGAAAATTATGGTAAAATTAACCCTTTTTCCAATCGTAAATTAATACACATCTTTAAACAGCTTCTGAATACATTACTTTATGATCCTTTAGAAAAAGAGATTCTATGATCCCATCTTTTAATATGGTCATGTTGGTGATAGTCATTTGAAAATCTGCCTCAGTATATCATACTAAATTTAATCCTTTTCTTTCTTGAGCTCCTCAACATTGTATGGTCACAGAAATCTTTTGGGCGTAAAGATGAGACCAGGCCTGAACATTTTAATTTTGAACACAATTAGGACCTTGCTTCAGATTAGGGGAAAACCATAATCTTTTAAAAGCATTTAATGGGAGTCAGTATCACCTACACACAATCTTTCTGGCTGCATCATGTATCAGATTGGGTTGTAAAACTGAGATAATTATGCATACAATTCAGCAGAATGTAGCACGTTTTCCCTAAAAATGTTTTTGCACTGACTAGATACTGTAAAGAATCTCTAACTGTGCATATTTTTAAGAGAAAAAAGAGATTTCTAGTTCCCACTCTCTAATTTATTCAACAAAATTGATTTTGTTGATTAAATAATTCCTTAGTTCTCTCCTTCTTGTTGTCTATAAACAAAATATAAATGCAAACTTTCTGGAATAAAAAGCCTGTTGTGTGTCTCCAGGTCTCTGATATCAGGGAGAGGTATTTCTAACAGTCCTGTTTCTCCAAAGATAGAGCAAATTGAGTTTCCCCAAAGTTGCCCTAAATTTCTGATTGAGGGGCCTAGGAGCTTTGATGGGTAAGAACTTCCACAGCTGTAATGGGTACCCTGTGGTCAAGACTCTTACAGAAATTACTCAAGACATAGCACAGTTAATTTTATATGCAATATTGTCTAGTACATATTGGAATTAGATACACCTCCGAAGGAGACTTTAATTAGCTGCGATACAGGAAAAGCTCTTAGTTGTCTTTTTTGTAGTTCCAAGTTTGTTTATCTGGATTTTAAGAAAAAATTATAAAGTTGGCTTATGCAGATGGATGAATCAGCACTTTTGTACTTAACCATGAAAAGAGTCAGATGATCTTCGAATAGGGAGAAGATACAGGTAACCTCCCATAATTAACTTGAGTGTGTTTGATTATTTGTACTTACAGAATGTTTTGTTGTGATCATAAAAAATATGTTAAATGAGAGAGAAATTTTCTGGAAGTGAGGTTTTTTTAAAAAAAAATCCCTATGAGACATTATAAAATACATTTTCTTTCCTCTCCCCCTTTAATGCAAAATTTGCCTTCTTATTAACAAAGAAAATAGTTGATTATTACCTCCTCATTTACTTTAAGATGGGTCAAGGGAATGAGTCTAAAATTGCATTTAAGTTTTTCAGGGGCTTTTTTTGGCTTATTTTCCTTTTCATGATAAATAATATTGTTTTTATTACCTTGTGCAAACATTATTACTAAGGTTACATACGTAGTTGCATGGCTATTTCTTTACACTTATAATTTCCCCAGAAATATTTTGTTTGCTTAAAAGCGCACGGTGAAAAATTTTGCTCTTCCTTTGAAAACTGGCTGGCTGCAGAATAAAAATGATGAAACTTTTGATATGCTTAGTTCTCACTAGATCTCTAGGGAAATCTGGAAAACAATGACAACATAACTAGCGATAGTGGCTGAAAAATTGCATTTGTTCAAGTGTAGGATGGAATTTCATAAACGTTGAAATTTACATGACTATTTATATGACTATAGAGTTTCATAAGAAGGGAGCTTTGAGGTTTGATATCTCCATGGCTATAGTTTTAGTAGATTTGTTTGATAGTAATGCAGGTGGATTTTGTTTATGTATTTAAATGAGACTGTAGGTAGCTGTATTCATATTCTTTTTATTTTTCTTATGTCTTCTACGGTAAAAATAAATCAAAACAAGGAAACCTCAACTCATGGCCTTAACGTAAGCCCAAATTCCTTAGACCTCTAAATAAACTTTGAAGTCCCTAAGTTAAACACACCAGGAAGATATAAAAGTTTGTCTCTGGGAGTCAAATATATTTATCAATAATGGTGAATAATAAAATTTCTTCCCAGGTTTTGAATGGATTCTCAAATTAATTTACAAGAGAGGCTGGTCATTAGTAATGTTTTACAAAGACCTCAGCTATGCAATTGTTTAAACACATGGTTCATTCAAACGTGGAAGCTTAATGTTCATATGATTCCTTTTTCTTTTGCACATATAAAACATGCTCCATAGTTTCAAAGCTGGTCTCTTTTTTCATTGCCTTTGCAAATAAATGTCACTCACAGTCTAGCTTTCAAGTACTCTAGAACACTTTTACAAGACTCTTTTTATTATATAATTTCCCCATCGGTCTTTAAAAGAAACAGCGGTCTCCTCATTTTCTCCGCAAAGTCTCTTCTCAGTAGGGCCCACCCTCTGAAAAATATTTTATTTAAATATTCCCAATCTTTCCTGTGATTATATTCTGGCTTTGAAATGTGTCTTGAAAAAATTTAAACAGTTCTTGGAGAAAAAAAAAGTGTCCACTAGACGTGAATGAAACGCACAACAAAGATTAGCAGGGAAGTGTCCATGCGCCTTGTTTGCCCTGCTTTCTTCAGAAGCTACTCCTGTCAGTGGTCAGTTATAATAAAGGAAGAACAAAGTTGCTTGATGTATACCGAAAAAAAGCTGCCTGCAGTTCCTTTCAATTGCTCCGTTGCCCAGGCAGGCCGGCCTCCAGCCAGAAGCCAGCAGGCAAAATTTAACAGCCACGCTTCAAAATGTTAGTAGCAGCTATCAATGCACGCATAACTCTTAGCCCTGTAGATATGGGGTCATCTTTCAATACTACCCCACTGTCATATACAACATTTGTCTTGTCCCACATTCAACTGATTGTGTCAAACTATGGAGTGACTCTATAATACACATATACAATGGCACAAAGAAAGCAATAATCTCCAACCCAGTTTCTTTATTTATCTGAGTGCTATTACAAAGTTTCCTGCAGTAAAGGGAAGCTGGGGAGGTTGGCGACATGTTCCAGCCGGGCAGCGGATCTCAGAGGCGTCAGAGCTCTGGAGGGCTAAAGCACTGGACGCAATTTGCTTTCATCCAGGAAACCAGCTTTTTCATTTCTTTGATAGCCAGTTTTCTTTTCCTAGATTCTAGTAGTCACTACTTAGGCTATGTAGAATCTATTTTCTTTTTTACTTAAAAACGTATAATGTGCTCCTTTTCTTTTGTATTGTGGCTAGAACAATAATAGGTTATATAAACAGCCATTTAACCCACCTTGATTTTGAAGTGCTACTGATGCTTTGAATGAAATGAATCCTGTTGGCAAAAGCATATCTTATTTTATGGGAACTGAATGTGATCTATAAAATCATAATAAGATATTAAAGTCATGCCTGCTTTAAGAATATTTTCAAGTTGTTTTATCCACATATAAAAAGCTTTTAGGAAAAAAGACAAGTTGACTTTGGAGAATGATTACATTTTGCTTTTGAATCTACACCTGCTATAAGTAGTGAAATGTCACCAAGTCGATAGAGAGCATTTAATTATTTAGTCCCTGGAAAGGTTGACGAGGCATTTAGATACGAGCCTGAATGACTGGATAGAATAATATTGAGAAGGACTGCAGTCAATTTAGTAATATTACATAAATCAGAGGTTTATTATGCTAAATAATGGTAAACATTTATAAGCCATAATGCAAACCGTTTTGTGATTAGGATTTGTATGAAGCTAATAGGTAAATATCATTGCTAATTTCTTTAGACAATTATTTCATTTTGTGATTATATTGCGCTGTTTCTGAGCAATAAAGAGCCTATTTTTGCCGTGGCAACCTTATGAAAAAAATGAGAAGGAAAAGAGCAAGTTTTAGGAGAGAATTGTTCTTTCCAGCAATCAGAGCACATATTTTGTTCATGAATAGATGCCATTATACAGTTAGTATGAAAACGACCACCAAAAACCAAATTGCATGGGGAGGAGGAAGAGAATCTTCATTCAGGTGTGACAAATAATTTATAATTCTTATACACCATGGAGCAGAGAAAGAGTGGCGAAAAGCAGAGTCTGTCTCCTTCAAAGTATGTTCCGAAAGAAAATGAATCTTGTAAATATCCTCGCAAAAGTCAATTCTCTTTCAACAGTCAAACAATGGTCTTTGTAACACAGCCGCAAAGTACGTGGGGTTTTCAGCCACACTGTAACATTTTTATAGCTGCGCAGTCACCATCCATTCCGTATACACAAACATCCGCGTACCCAGAAAATAATTGTGGATAATTCAATGTTCAGATTCGATAATGGATGCTCAAATAAATATGAGAATTCCAAGCAAATTTGTGCAAATGAAAAAAGATTTCCTCTGACATAATGGCATGGTGCAAGGCTGTGTGTAATGAGCTGTAATTTGTCTGGAAGAGCATTTTAAAGGGGTTGATCCATCCACTGGAAGGCCAGCAACCGCTCCAAGTCGTGCAGCAGTGAGCCGGCCTGCCTCGTCTCAGAGGAAATTACACCACAAGCAGGCCAAATTTCTGACAACTTCCATAAATTATTTCAGATTTTCATATTTCAAATTTCATCTGCATTCATCATGTGAGTTTGACTGGGGGAAAATGTCTAAGAGGAGCTCTGCTAGCATTCAATGCAGCAGTCCCAGGAGCCTGCCCTGGGACTAGATAATTTAATTTCGTTTTGATTAGATTATTCTTGCTGCAGTCTACTGCCAATCTGAAGTATTGTGCCTTCTCTTCTACTTAACCTTCCTGCCCCATGCCTGCTCCAGCCCGCATGCAGCTCTCTGTATTGCAGAATATATTTGAACAATCAAAGTTAGGAGTTATTATTTTGCTTCCCATTGTCCATCCTTATAAAAGCACACATCTTTCACTAGGCTCCCTCTTCCCAGAAATCAGATTACTTCTTTTTTTTTTTTAGTTTGTAATATTGTTTACCATTTTCAGTGGAAAGTGCCCTGTAATTTAGGTGGAAAATCTAAAATCATTACTAAATCTCAGGATGATGCAATAGACCATAAATAAGGATCATCTTTAAAACAACTATAATCATCACTAGGCAATACACAAGAGACTGAAAACAGGTAAATAATGAATACACCCATCCATTAAACTAAAAATCTATTGTAAACCCAAGTTATTTTTCAACCCTTTACCTAATGGTCAATGAAGAAAGCCCTCTGTAATCGGTCTTCCGAAGCAGGACATTACAGATTCAGCATACAAACTCTTTGCAAACATGCAAAAGCATAAACATGATTAACTTATGAAAACTATTGGCAAATAGGAAAAAAAGAAATCTGGGAAACAGACTCAGTAAGGTTTTTAAAAAAATTCTCTTAAATTGAATTTGAACACGTGAAATGACGATTAACAGTATATACTTACCGTGGATGTCTCACAATGCATAAGCACAATGTTTTTCTACATTCAGAAAATGACTGCCTTTATGTGAGATTCAATAACCAAGGAAACACCAAAAATGTTTGTCACTTACTGAGTAAGAGGCAGGGTTATTAGAAACACAGATAAATAAACAAAGCTAATGTTGTTCTTTAAGTAAGATCTATCACTTCCCCCTTATCGAGTTATTTCTTTAAACAATATAAGTTTTTTTGATGCTATGTGTCTGAACTGAGGACTTTAGCTTCTTTATTGTTCTCTATTTTGATGAAAAAAATTGAATTGGGGTCTGCTATATTGAATTTTGTTCAGTAAATACACTGAAATCATATTTTTGTTAGAAACTATCAATAAATCCAGTATAAGAAAAGTAATAAGATACAAATATGAACAGGACCTTTGCAAAGGAAATATTACAAAGAGAGTGAGCCCAGGAAATATATCAGGAAATGTGTTTTTTCCCTTGTGCTAGAAGAAAATACAGAAAGAAGGATGTGAAACTGTGTTATTTTTAATATAGATTCTGTGCTTGAAATAAAAATAGTTCTAGCCACTGTACCACATGGTTCAATAAAAGCATTTTCCCAGCGTCGCAGTTAAAAAGATACCAAAAGGAGCACAACTAAATATTTTTTTCCATATGAAGATAAGTTACTAAAAAGACATCACACTTAATAAATAGCTGTGACCTCCGGATTATGGAAACTTTGGACTTTTTGGTGTCCATGTTTTAATAGAGAATATGTGAGAGTCTAAATTCTTTCTTAAACTCAATTTAGGTAACATATGTGGCTAAATTATCCATATTTGGAACTTCATTAAGTTCTATCAGTAATCTCCTAGGAAAAAAGTTACAAGGACTTAATAAAAATCTACCTTATTACAGATAAATCTTTTGATGCAATGGGCGGTACTCATTCTTTCTAATTTTTGGAGATAATGGAGGTCAAGAGAAAAACATTGATCATGCTGAATGTTGGTTTTATTCTCACTTATTTAACTGAATTAATATTGCGAAGAAGGGAATGATAATAAGTAAACGGATTGGAAGGAACTTTGTTTTGTGAAGACTCGTAATTTCCTTAGTAACCCCTTGCTGTCTCTTGTGAAGTCAGACATTGGGGGTTCATTGGTCACTTGGGATGAGAAAATCTTCCTTAATATCTTCATTTTTATAAGTCCTCATGGAAACAAGCACCTTAGACTCGGAAAACTTTAATGACATTCAACCTGTGAAGAATTCCATATCTAGTGGCAGTTGTTAAACAACTTTCCAGTAAATAAAATGTGAAAAGAAAAAACTGTAATTTAGTATTTGCAGCTTGTCTCGAGGTTCTATAACTTGTTCTAATAAAATTAAATGGATGCATTTTTAAAGTTCTATCACATCACTCTCTTGAAAATCTTTGTGACTTAATGTTGGAGCCACTGTGTTGTTTGGCAAGGAGGACTGGCAATTAAGCTTTTTGTACCCAGTATTCAAATTTGAGAATGTCACTTTATTACTTTGATTTTTAATTATGGACCATGTCAGCAGAAAGACTTCCATTGAGAGTAGTTAAAAAAAAAAAAATAACCCTTCTTTCCTGGAAATGGCAGTCAATGAAGAGAAAAGCAGCATTCCTAGAAATGTTCAATGTATGATTGAAGCAAAAGGCTTCTGTGGATTGTCAAAAGGTAGTGTACAATGAGGCTGGAGACTGGCGGGAGGCCTCAGATAGTTGGGTGCCTTTGGCTGTAGAGTTCTGGCTTCTGTTGTTGGGGTTGTTGGGTAGTAATGCAGCCACTTTGGGCCTTCTAAGCTGAGCTCTGGAAGAAATGTCATTAATTATGTGTGTGCGGTCTAGGAGGGCTAACCCGTCTTTTTGATAGAGCAAGACTTTTGTTGCTGTCAGGAAGAAAATTTAAAGCCTTGCTGTTGTGGGCCATTTTTCCAAGGTACAAGCATTCTAGTTTGTATCTAAAAACACTTATTTTCCAGGCAGTGCCTGTGGCTCAAAGAAGCAGGGTGCTGGTCCCATATGCTGGAGGTGGTGGGTTCAAACCCAGCCCCAGCCAAAAATACGCCACTTATTTTCCATAATAACTGACTCCATAATTTAGAGGTTGCAACATTGCATAACTCCAGAGACCTCATTCATATTTTATGCCATGGAATTATGTTTGTGGACGCCATGTTTATAAAATACCATGAGAATAGTGCCAGCTAGTGTGAAACTCCTAGCTCTTGGGAAAGCCATGATTGAATGGTTTCTGTTGTCTGTCTTTCTGCAAAGGAAGGAAGAGAGAAATGGGTGAAGTCCCCATTTGGAACAACTTCGATAGCTGTAAGTTAACCTAATAAAGCCATCCCAGGCACTATAACCCACACCCTAGACTAGAGCTTAACAATAGACAGCCAATCACTAGTCAATGTTATTTCCATAAACCAATGAGAATTTCTGACCGACAACTTCATCTCCGCCCACTCCCTGTCCCTCGCTTTTTTTGCCTTTGAAAATCTGCTTGTAACAAAGACCAAACAGAGCTCATATCTAAGGTCACTTGGATCTGAATCTTCCAGGCAGTTGCCCTCACTCTGGCCCATGTACACTCTTTAAACTGTATTTTGTGCCTTAGCCTCTTCCTTTTAGATTAACGTATGTGTAATATGTATTTGCACTACTACTCAGAGATTGGGAATGGTCAAACTGCAATTATACGTAATAACATGAATGGATTGCATAAGCATAACTAAAGAGTCCAGACACAAAAGAGAACACATGAGGTGACTTCATTTATATCAAACTCAAAATCAGCGGGTTAATCTATGCTGTTAGAAGTCAGGGTAGTGATTACTCTTGGAGGATTTGTAATTGAAAGAGAACCCAAGGCAGGCATCTGTGGTGCTAATAATTTGTTCTTTCTTATTCTGGGAGCTTCAGTTTGTGAAAATTTATCAAGCTAAATACTTAAGATATCGGCATTTTTCTGAATATATATATATGTACACACACATTATACTTTTCTAAGAAGGAAAAAGACTTTTTACATCCTTTTAAATTCTTTCTAGTGGGAAGAGTGGTCCGTGGTTTGGCATCCTTCACTTAATGAAAGGAGATTTTGTTTGGCTTGACATTGTATCTCTGGCATCTAACATAGTAGTTGGCCCATAGAAGTGTTCAATAAATATTTGTAGAAGACATGTATTTGGGACTTAATTTTTTTGAGCACAGAATTATCAGTTGACCAGGTTTCTTTATTTTTATTTTATTTTATTTTTTTGAGATAGAGTCTCAGTCTGTCACCCAGGGTAGAGAGCTGTGGCATCATAGCTCACAGCAA
Source organism: Otolemur garnettii (assembly GCF_000181295.1). Lineage (NCBI taxonomy): Eukaryota > Metazoa > Chordata > Mammalia > Primates > Galagidae > Otolemur > Otolemur garnettii. The sequence continues at coordinate 2,852,914 of NW_003852576.1, read as the reverse complement.
CCTCAAACTCTTAGGCTCAAGTGATCCTCCTGCCTCAGCTTCCCAAGTAGCTGGGACTACAGGTGCCCACCACAACACCCGGCTATTTTTTGGTTGTAGTTGTCATTGATGTTTGGCAGGCCCCGGGATGGATTCGAACCCGCCAGCTCCCGTGTATGTGGCTGATGCCCTAGCTGCTGAGGTGCCAAGCCTTTCCCAGAGTTTTAGGATTATAGGTGTAAGCCACTGCACTGACCACTACTTTATTCACTTTCAGGAAGTCATGGGTAAGTGAAGAATGTTTGAATTTTCCTTCAAGAGAACAGAATGCTCCCAGGATTGGGGTGAGGATATAAAGAATTCTTACGTAAGTTCTTTTCGTTTTGAATGTTTTGCCCTTTGAGAAGTCAATTCCTTGAACAAAAAGTAAGAGTAATTTCCCTAATGGGAAGGAATGAGAAAAATAGAAAGTCTAGGAAAGTTCAAATTATATTTAGATGTGAGGACATTTTACTCAAGGAAGTTAAAGCTTATAACTGAAAAATGTTATAGCTGTATAGGGAAACCTCAGTGAGTCAGCGTGTGACCTTGAGCAAGCCTCCCATCCTTTCTGTGTCCATTTTTTTCATTTGCAAAATGAGAAGGAAGCACTAAGTTTCTTTCAAAACTAAAATTCTGTAATTGTGGATTTTTATATCACTGTCAAAAAAATTGGCTTGAGTCCAGGCATGGTGGCTCATGCCTATAATCCCAGCATTCTGGGAGGCTGAGGCTTATGGATTGCTTGAGCTCAGGAGTTTGAGACCAGGCAGGCTTGGTGGTAGGCACCTGTAGTCCCAGTTACTTGGAGGCTGAAGCAAGAGGATCATTTGAGCCCAGGAGTTTGAGGTTGCTGCGAGCTATGATGCCACAGCACTCTACGCAGGGCACAGAGTAAGACTCTGTCTCAAAAAAAAAAATTGGCTTGAATTACTTTAAAAATAAGAATTCTAAATCAGGCTTAAGCTTAGTGAGTAGGGTGCCAGCCACATACACTGAAGCTAGCAGGTTTGAGCCTGCCTGGGCCAGCTAAAATTAACAATGACAACTGCAACAAAAAAATAGCCGGTGTTGTGGTGGGTGCCTGTAGTCCCAGCTACTTGGCAGGCTGAGGCAAGAGAATCACTTAAGCCCAAGAGTTTGAGGTTGCTGTGAGCTGTGACATCACCGCACTCTACTGAGGGTGACATAGTATGACTCTGTCTAAAAAGAAAAAAGAATTATAAATCATTAGAAAACAAAGACAATATAGTTCACTTTAAAGTAACAAAATGATTTGTGAAAAATTTTATGTTGCTTAGTAGGGGTTTTTTGGAGGGGCTTGATTTAGGATTGAAGAAGCTATGTGATGATATCTCTTGTGTCACTGTGACGGATGCACTGAGACTAATGTCCTCAGTGCTGTGTTCTCTTTCCCCTGGGCACACACCTAGCCTCTTTCTCAGCCTCCTTTGCTGTGAGGTGTGGTCACATGTGTTCCGGCTGGTGGATCTTTGCTGGAAGGGATGCACCATTTCCACGCCTGCCCCACGAACAGGGTGGGCTGGGATCCTCCAGCTTTTCCTTTTGGCCACATCGTCATGACCTCAGAAGTCTCATGTTAAAGCCTGTAAAGCCACAGGTAGAGGGATTCTGGGCTCTGAGTTACCACTCGCAGGGAGCTGCTGACCAGTCGGGAACCTCTGTTTTGGTCTTTCCACAAGCAGGAAATAAATACCTATCATGTTTGACTCATTATATGGCTTGAATTTGAATTATATACTTTTTTTTCTTTTTTTTTTGAGACAAAGTCCTACCATATCACCCTCAGTAGAGTGCCATGGAGACACATCTCACAGCAACCTCAAACTCTTGGGCTTAAGCGATTTACTTGCCTCAGCCTCCCAAGTAGCTGGGACTACAGGCACCTATAACAACGCCCAGCTATTTTTTTGTGGCAATTGTCACTGTTGTTTAGCTGGCCCAGGCTGGGTTTGAACCCGCCAACTTCGGTGTATGTGGCTGGTGCTGTGACCACTGTGCTATGGGCGCCTAGCCTGAATTATATACTTTTTGGGGGGTCCTCAAACTTTTTAAACAGGGGGCCAGTTCACTGTCCTTCAGACTGTTGGAGGGCCGGACTGAGGGCCCCAGGACGAGTTGGCTGCTAAGCAGGACAGGCAGCGGCGGCAAAATCACCCAGTGGGCCAGATAAATGTCCTAGGTGGACACAGCTCACAGCAACCTCCAATTCCTGGGCTCAAGTGAGTCTGCATCTTAGTTTGAGAATGAGTTTTTTTTTTTTTTGGCTGGGGCTGGGTTTGAACCCGCCATCTTCGGCATATGGGCCAGCGACCTACTCCTTTGAGCCACAGGCGCCGCCCAAGGATGAGTTTTAATGTATATGTAACCCTCGCAAAATTGAAATGTGGCTTAAAAAGAGAAACTGCTGGCACGGCCCCTGTGGCTCAAGTGGCTAAGGCGCCAGCCACATACACCGAAGGTGGCAGGTTTGAATCCAGCCCAGGCCCATCAAACAATGATGGTTGCAACCAAAAAAATTGGCTGGCGCCTGTGGTCCCAGCTACTCGGGAGGCAGAGGCAGGAGACTCACTTGAGCCCAGGAGTTGGAGGTTGCTGTGAGCTGTGTGATGCCACGGCACTCTACCCAGGGGGACAGCTTGAGGCTCTGTCTCAAAAAAAAAAAAAGAGAAACTGCTGATTAATAAAAATACTAAGCAATGATGCAAGCAAAGCAGGTTAGAGAATGGAAGAGCTGACGTTTCTCCTACTCAAGATATCTCCACGAAGGGAGGGTTTGCTATTGTCCCTCCCCCCCATTCTCCAGGCACTGGACAAATCATTACAGTATTGGCATTAGGAAGGCATCAGAGTATGGTGGAATGGCAGGTGCTTTGGATCCAGTTGGCTGAATTCAAGTCCTAGTTTTACCACCCAGTGCCTCAATTTTCTCATCTATAAATTGGAGCTAATAATATCCACCTGCTAGGTTGGTAGCAGTAAAACATAGTGGCTGAAAGGATAATGCCGCAGTTAGACTACTTAGAACTGGACCATGACTTTGCTGTGATCTGGCTTGGAGGAGACACAAAATTCTCTCTTCTTAGCTTCTTCATTCGTAAGATGAGGATGATAATATGCACCTCAGAGAGTTAATGTGAGAACATATGCGAAGTGCTTAGACAGTGCCTGCCACAAGCATGTAAGGGAGCATTTGTTATTATTGTTATTGTTGCAAGGATTACCTGAATAGGGACAAAACTCCCTCTCCCACGTTGTGGACACTCATTAAATGACAATGGTGCATGACTCAGAGATGTGTGGCAATAATCTGTTTGCACATAAAAATGACAGAATGTCAGTTTGACACTTTCCACAGGTCCTATCCCTTCTCATTCAGAAATTTCATTTTAACCCATTTCAGTTTATCCAACATGTGCTGGTCTGATGTGCAATAATTCGATTCCATCATTTAGCAGGTTATTGCATTGAGGGGAAAATGCAGCAGATAGAAATCTGTCTGCTCCAAGACCAAAAGTGGAGGGCTGTGTGTCCTTTGCCCTGGTATGTCGATGGACGCCAAACTCTTAGATTTAAGGCCCGACGTTCCTCCTCTCTTAGCTAGGGAAGTTGATAGAATCTTCTTTCAAATAGGGTAGAATAGCATACTGTGCCCTTTGATCAGTCAGATGTTTTTGAGCAAGTATATATTTACTCTCAAAACAAGAATATATTTACTTATAAACTATATGCACTCAGGATTCATATATACACTTCTATGTCATATCCTAGTATCCTCATATATTATTAAATGATAATACATACACAAATGTAGACATTTTAGCAGGATGAAATTACTCATAGTATAAAATGTACTCCCAATTGTGATGGTTCCATAGAGTGATTAGCCAGTACCTCGAAAATAAATATCTACTTAGGGCGAGGATCATTGTTGATGAGAATGTACGGTAATTCATATTCAATTAGGATAATTTCTTGATAGTTTCAAAATTCTTTAGCTTATTTATATCAGATTTGAGTAGATCATCTTTTTAAAAACAAACCAACCAACCAATCAAAAACCCCTTCCTTTTGTAGCTGAAGAGCCTTTCAAGGAGAAGTCTCTGGCTTAAAAGAAAAATACTCAACTATTCCCACAACCAGTGTTGCTGGACCAAGGGCTCCGTCCACCTGTCACCCAACACACTCAACGGAGCAGCGGATGAAAGATCAACAGCTTCTCTTTTATTTACAGAAAAGCCAGTGATTCCCGAGAGCAGAGGATTTATCTCCCAAAGATCTGCTCTGCCCCCTCCTTGCCTTTGTTTCTTTTTATCCTCACAGTAAAAGTAAACATAGTTATGTTACTACAGGTCAAAGAGATGCCCTCTCATAGGTTACAAAGTCACACAATATCTTCTTATCTTAAAGTGCTTATATCTTCAAAACTTTCTTATTCTAGGCCAAATTTACAGTTAGCCAACACTTCACTGGGTGGCAGACTGCCCTGGGTCCTTGGCTGGTACCATGAAGTCCAGTTCCCCAACTTATCCATAACAGTAGCCTTGGCAGTGAATAAACAATCTCCAAATGTCAGCACCTGGGCTCACCTAGTCTTGTTATGGCCCAGCCAGCAGTGCCCCTCATGAGATGGCTGGTAACAGTGGCTGGTAAGGCCAGGACATTGTAAGAGGCTGAATGCAGCAGGGCGGTAAACACCATGTGTGGACAGAGTCAGGCGAGGAGGGAGAAGGGTGAAATCTACAGTGAGGGGAGGAGGGAGAAGGGTGAAATCTACAGTGAGG
>NW_003852576.1:2830193-2844532 GCF_000181295.1 Otolemur garnettii | reverse complement strand
GTGAAATCTACAGTGAGGGGAGGAGGGAGAAGGGTGAAATCTACAGTGAGGAGGAGGGAGAAGGGTGAAATCTACAGTGAGGGGAGGAGGGAGAAGGGTGAAATCTACAGTGAGGAGGAGGGAGAAGGGAGAATTCTACCATTTTCAAGTTTGTGCTTGCTTCATTAGCATGATTCACTTTGTGGTTTTGCTCCTTAAACAACATTTCTACTTTTCTTTCTTTTTTTTTTTTTGAGACAGAGTCTCACTATGTCATCCTTGGTTGAGTGCTGTGGTGTCACAGCTCACAGCAACCTCAAACTCTTGGGCTTAAGCAATTCTCTTGCCTCAGCATCCCAAGTAGCTGGGACTACAGGCACCTGCCACAATGCCGGGCTACTTTTTTGTTGTCGTTGTCATTATTGTTTGGCAGGCTGGGGCCAGGTTTGAACCCACCAGCCCCGGTGAGCTGTAGGTGCCAAGCCCATTTCTACTTTTCTAGTTTAGTTAAAACGACAAAACATAACTCTCAATCCTTTAAACTGGGCACACTCTAAATGGCAATATCTTTCTTTTCCTTTTTCTTTTTTGAGACAGTCTTACTCTGTCGCCCTGGGTAGAGTCCGGTAGAGTCACAGTTCACAGCAATCTCAAATCTTTGGGCTCAAGTGACCCTACTTGCCTCAGCCTCCTGAGTAGTGGGGATGACACCACAATGGTCCGCTAGTTTTTCAATTTTTAGTAGAGACAGGGTCTTGCTCTTGCTTAGGCTGGTCTGGACCTTGTGAGCTCAAGCAACCCACCTGCCTTGGCCTCCCAGACTGCTAGGATTACAGGCCTGAGCCACCGTGCTGGGCTGGTAATATCTTTCAATATGTCTCCAGCAAGCAATAGAAGAAGCTATAGTCACTCCTGCCCTTTCCCTGGGAGAGACCTGTTGGACACATGAGTCTCTGCAGAAGGGACAGAATGCAACATTATCAAACCATATTTTACAGGTTGCTTAAGTTAAATTTCTGATCTTTAGACCTAAAAATGTAAATGCAAGTGGAAGTTCTAATATTTTCTTCCTGTACATACAGAAGGTCACTTGAGGCCCACTGTCCGTACATGGTGTAGACTGCCCTGTTTGATTCATTCTCTGGCAACATCCCGGCTGAAGAAGCAGTTGAATATTTCTCTTCCGGGCCAGACACTATTATCTTTCTATCTCAGGTAGATCTGAAGAAGGCTACTAGGAAAGAGAACTTTACATCCTGTAATATGATATTTGCAAGTGAAAGTTTAGCAATGGAGGCAGGAGAAAATTCAGCTTTAAAGCCTGACCTTGGGAGGCAGGTGAGTGCCGTGAGGAAGAGCCTGGTAACCGTCAGACCCTGATCCACATCTTGGCTTTCCTAACTGTATGAACTTGAGGTCAGTTAACCAATCTGAAAAAATTGGTAGTGCCTACTGCATTAGTTAGGTGATATTAGGTTACTGTAAACAGAGAGGGAGAGAAAGAGTGAGATCAGAGTGTGTGCTCTCAAGACACAGCAGCACAAACAGATCCAACTTATTTTTCTTTCATGTAAGAATTCGGTAGGTGGTCCAGGACTGGTATGGCCACTCCACAGTGCCAGGAACCCATTTTCTATCTGGTAGTTCTTTCATCCTCTACACTGCACTCCCATCTCAAGGTACAATGGCTATTCCAGTTACTGCCATCATGTCTGATTCCAGCCAGAGGGACGTAAGGGACAGAGAAGTTTCCCTTCAAGGGCGAGACTGTAGGTTGTTCCTATGCACCTTAGCCACATGGCCACACCCACCGCAAAGGAGCATGGGAAATGTAGTATTTGCTGGCAGCCAGGTTCTAGTTCCAGGTTTCTCTTACTAAGGTAAGACCGGGAGGATGGTTACTGGGCACAACTAGCCATCTCTGAAACACCTGCCTCTCAGGATGGTGACAGGGGTTAAATGACACCATTTAGCACAGAACCGAATCCATGGTTAAAGAACAAACCTGAAGATCATTATTGTTACAATTATTAATCTCTTCGTCTTTTATTTTCTCCTAAGCAACCTGAATATTAATTGATAATTCAATTCATTCTGTAAACAAGCATTGAGTGCTGCTCTTGTGGCAGGAGTGTCCTGCCTACCTCAGCAAGTGGTAGGTATTAGAACATTGCTAACACAGTGGAGGGGGATTGAAAATTAAATAGATTACTATTCACGTGCAAGGATAATTCTTAACACTTTCACATTGAGATCTTCTGAGGGCCTTGCATCTTAGCTAGAAAAAAACACAAAAAGGGCCAGACATGGTGGCTCACGCCTATAATCCTAGCACTCTGGGAGGCTGAGGCAGGTGGATCACCTGAGCTTGGAAGTTGGAGACCAGCCTGAGCAAGAGCAAGACCCTGTCTCTACTCAAAATAGAAAAACTAGCCCAGCATTGTGGCAGGTGCCTATAGTCCCAGCTACTTGGAAGTCTGAGGGAAGAGGATTGCTTGAGTCCAACCAAGAGTTTGAGGTTGCTGTGAGCTGTGACATCATGCCACTCTATCCTGGGACAACTGAGTAAGACTCTGTCTCAAAAAAAAAAAAGACAGAAAGGAAAGTTCCACTACTTTTACTGCAAACGTGAAAAATAAAAGTGCCAGGAAAACTAGGTTGTCGGGGAGAATTTCTTTAAAAGGTGGGGATGAGAAGCAGAACACAGCAAATGGAAAGGAATTGGATGGTGGAGATAGACAGAGCTAGTGCAGTCAGCTTATGCTGTAGAGTTACTCTCAGTCTGTGGTTTACATCACTTCTCACTCCCAGACCTAGGGGTAGGCTGTAGCTTTGCTTGGCTCTGCTGGGCTCTTCTCGCTTTTGCTCCACTATCTTTTGGGGGATTTTTTCTTTTCTTTTCATTTTTTCCTGAGACACAGTTTCACTCGCTCACCCTCGGTAGAGTGCTGTGGCATCATAGCTCACAGCAACCTCAAACTCTTGGGCTCAAGCTCTTGCTTAAGCTGCTCTTGAACTCCAGAGCTCCTGTGATCCACCCACTTGGGTCTCCCAGAACTCCACTGTCTTTTCATTTTGGTCCTCTATCTAGGCCACGTTCCTGTGGCAGAGGGTAGGAGCTCACACAGTGCATTCAGGCCCTCTCTTTGGATGTCACCCCTGGCCTATCCACTCACATTCCATTGACTGAAGCAAGCTATATGGCCAAGGCCAAAGTCAATGGCTTGGGAAAGTATCGTCCACCTTACAGGGAAGGCTCGCGAGAGTGGAAAAGGAATAAGTAATTGTGAACAAAAAATATACAGTCTATGACATCAGTTTGAGTTCCTAACCAGCTGTGTGATCAGGGGCAAGGTGCTTGCTGAGACTCACTTACAAATAGGTACAAAGTGCATCACCCCACATTTGAATTTATTAACTGAGACAATCTCTGTAAAGCAGTTCCCCAATGGCGGCCACAGACAGATGACGTATGTGTCATGAGAGTGTGTTTTCCAGCCCACAGACCCACTGGACGAGGCTTGTGTGCCGGCTGCACAAATGGGACTGCTTTCTGTAAAGCACTTCTGGGGTGTCCAACCTTTTTTCTTCTCTGCTGCACATCGGAAGGAGAGTCGTCCTGGGCCACACATTAAATACGCACGAACACTAAGAACTGATGAGCCAAAAAAGGCCCATGCACGCTTTTTGTAATATCCAACACCACAGATAAGCAAAATAGGCCTCAAATAATCTGTATGCAGCCCGTGGGCTGCAGTTTGGACACCCTTGAAAGATGGCACCTGGGACTTGGGAAGTTTCAAACCAGAAGCAGCTGTCCCGGCTGATAGAGCAGCAACCGGGAAAGAGGTTTTGATGGCAACGAAGCCACTGATGGAAGAGAATTCCCCTTCCCAGCAGCTACAAGAAAACTCCATTTGATGCTCTGCTGTCTTCCCCTCTGTGACCCTATAGGGGTCACGACCCCCGTCCTTGGCAATTTGAGAAATCCTGGGAAAGAGGATACTGAGGACAATGCCCCCAGCCCAGGCTCTGTGTGAGCAGAGCCGACAGTGGGATCTAAAAATACGTCTTGCTATAGAACACCAATTGTGGCTGCTGTTTCCACAGTCATTTCGGAGCTTATTACAAATCTACCCAAAAAGACATTCCTAGAATTGTGCTTGTCTGTCAGTTACTGGGAGACACGGTGCCGTTCTTGACCCGGCTGTGGTCCAGGCAAACTTGCAGGGTCTGAAGTCGGAGCCTCTCGCTGCCCCTCAGGCAGTCTGAGAATGTGAAGCCGGCCCTTTGGGTCTGTCTCAGATAGGGTCTACCTGGGCCACGGAGACATCTTCTCTTACTAGCAGAGAGATGAATATGTCTGTGTAGACCAACAACCTAGCGCAACAGCCCCAGTCACTTGAAAAGTTGCTAGTCCGTGGGCTGGCTGTGCTGCTAGACAAAGCATGACTCCATCGCACGCACATTTTCCTATTATTATTTTACTTTTTTTGTCTCATTTTGTCACCCTTAGTACAGAGCCATGGCGTTACAGCTCCCAGTAACCTCAAACTCTTGAGTTTAAGTGATTCTCTTGCCTCAGCCTCCCCAGTAGCTGGAACTACAGGTGTCCGCCACAACACCCAGCTATTTTATTTTTTAAGAGAGGAGGTCTCGCTTTGGCTTAGGCTGATCTTAAACTTGTGAGCTCAGGCAATCCACCTGTTTCAGTCTCTCAGAGTGCTAGGATTACAGGTGTGAGCCATTGTGCCAGGCAGAAATTCAGTGTTATTGAGTAGAAAAATACAGAGCAATGGACACAATATGATTTCAATTTTTTTTTTTTTATTAAGACAGAGTCTTGTTCTGTTGCCCCAGGCCAGAGGGCCATGGTATTAGCCTAGCTAACAGCAGCCTCAAGACCCCTGGAGTTCAAACAATCCTGCCTCAGGCTCCCTAGTAGCTGGGGCTATAGGCACCTTCCTCAATGCCTAGCTAAGTTTTCTATTTTTCTTTTTATTGAGATGGAATCTCACTCTGTCACCCTAGGTAGAGTGCCAAGATGTCACAGCTCACAGTAACCTCAAACTCGTGGGGGTTCAAGCTAGCCCCCTACCTTACCCTCCCAAGTAGCTGGACCTATAGGCACCTGCCACAGTGCCTTGCTTGTTTTTCTGTTTTTAGTAGAGAAGGGTCTTGCTCTTTCTCAGGCTGGTCTTGAACTCCTGAGCTCTAGCAACCCACCTGCCTCAGCCTCCCAGAGTGCTAGGATTACAAGGTGTGAGCCACCTAGCCTGGCTTAATTATTATTTTAAAAATATATTTTAGATATGCTGAAAAAGTAGAAAATTATATAATGAATACCAGTCTTATTGCCTTAGTTCCTTTGAATTTATCTTGCCCCTCCCCCAGATATAAATATGATATAGATATAATTGAAGCTATCTCTAAAACCCCTCTCTTATCCTATTCCTCCTTAGAGATAATCATGCAAATTGTTTCAATGTTTATTATGCCCATGTTTGTTTTAGTAATTATTCTACATTTTTTGCGTTAATAAACATAATAAAAGACTACTTTCTTCTGGGGAAGCTTTTTCTAGATTTATGGAATGTGCTTTTTTTGCTGATTTATTCATGTTGCTAGCCATTGTTGTAGCTTATTCATTTTGATCGCTGTGTAATACGCCATTGTAAATATGCCACGGTGTATTTATCCACTCTTCTATTGATGGACACTTAGATTGCTTGCAATTTTGTTTTTGTTTTGCTGTTTCCAGCAATGCTTCAAGGAACAGTTCTGAACTTGTACCCTTGTGTAGGGAATATACCTAGAAGCAGGCTTGCTGAGTCACAGGAGAAGTTATTATGCTGAGTCACAGGAGAAGTTATCACACAGATACCTCTCTAGCCAAGTGTTTCTACCAGTTTGTAGTCCCACCATAATGTGTGAGGCTTTCTTGCCCATCTTTGAAAATGTCATTCTTTGAATCTTTTCCAGTTTTCCAGTTTGAAGTGGTGTGAGATGGTTTCTTACTGTTGTTTAATTTGGTTTTCTAATTAATTCTGGGGCTGAGCACCTTTCTAGATGTTTGTTGGTCATTCAGCTTTCCAGTCTGTGACTTTTTCTATCCTTTGATCATTTTTTTAATGGGTTATTAATACTTTCCTTCTTAGTTTATTCCCAACTTAAAAAAGTTAATCCCTCCCTTTGACATATATTTCTTGAGTGAAAAATGAGATGTTAGATTCTGTTAGATGCTTTCTTTTATACAAGAAAGTATAAACCAGTGTTTTTCAACCTTTTTTTTTTTTATTGAATGGTCAACCTTTTTTTTTTAATCTCACGGCACACTTCAGCCTATAGTTAAACTTCCACAGCACACTTAAATTACATTGATACACAAAAAGAGTGAAAAAAGAATATGCTTACTGTGCTTTGAATTTCTCTTGAAAATAATTTTATTAATAATCTTTAAAAATTTTTGCAGCACACCTAAGAGCCTCTCCCGGCACAACAATGTGCCAGGGCACACTGGCTAAAAAGCATTGATGTAGACGCTTCCACTAATTTATGCCCTTTTTAATGGTAGCAAAAGAAGGTTGTTTAGCATTATATGTGTGTTGGAGTAGCAGGAAGCTTTCCTTCACTTATATTTTGCTCTTAATGTTTATATCATACTATTCCTGATAAAATACACAATTATCTAATTATAATTTTTAAATTAAATCATAGCTGTGTAGATTAATGCAATCATGGGGTACAACGTGCTAGTTTTATACACAATTTGAAATATTTTCATCAAACTGGTTAACATAGCCTGCATGGCATTCCTTAGTTATTGTGTTAAGACATTTATATTCTACACCTAGTAAATTTCACATGTACCCTTGTGAGATGCACCCCAGGTGTGGTTCCATCAATTACCCTCCCTCCACCCATCCTCCCTTCTCCCCTCCTCTCCTTCTTCCCTTTCCCCTTCTTCTTGGGCTATAGCTTCGTATGAAAGCTATAAATTGGTTTCATAGTAGGGCTGAGTACATTGGATACTTTTTCTTCCATTCTTGAGATACTTTGCTAAGAAGAATATGTTCCAGCTCCATCCATGTAAACATGAAGGAGGTAAAGTCTCCATCTTTCTTTAAGGCTGCATAATATTCCATGGTGTACATATACCACAATTTATTGATCCATTCGTGGGTTGATGGGCACTTGGGCTTCTTCCATGACTTAGCAATTATGAATTGGGCTGCAATAAACATTCTGGTACAAATATCTTTGTTATATGTGATTTTTGTTCTTCTGGATATATACCTAGTTGAGGAATTAAAGGATTGAATGGCAAGTCTATTTCTAGATCTCTAAGTGTTCTCCAAACATCTTTCCAGAAGGAACATATTAGTTTGCATTCCCACCAGCAATGTAGAAGTGTTCCCTTTTCTCCACAACCACGCCAACATCTCTGGTTTTGGGATTTTGTAATGTGGGCTAATCTTACTGGAGTTAGATGATATCTCAAAGCAGTTTTGATTTGCATTTCTCTGATGATTAAGGATGATGAGCATTTTTCATGTGTTTGTAGGCCGTGTACCTGTCTTCTTCAGAGACGTTTCTCTTCAAGTCCTTTGCCCACCCTGAGATGGGATCATTCATTCTCTTCTTGCTAATATGTTTGTGTTCTCTGTGGATTCTGGTTATTAAACCTTGGTCGGAGACATAACCTGCAAATATCTTCTCCCATTCTGAGGGCTGTCTGCTTGCTTTACTTACTGTGTTCTTGTCTGTGCAGAAGCTTTTTAGTTTGATCAGATCCCAGGAGTGTATTTTTGATGCTGCTTCATTTGCCCAGGGGGTCCTCCTCATAAAATATTTGCCCAGGCCGATTTCATCAAGAGTTTTCCCTGTACTTCTTCTCTAATTATAATTTTTGCTGTATTACCCCTTAATTATCCAAATAAAGCACACATTCTAGACTCAAGAATTGGAAAACAAAGGAAGATGGCCCCACTGCCCCAAGGTCGTCCTGCACCCGTGATGCAGCAGCACAAGCGGGATGGCCAGAGTCCGAGGGGAATGACTGACGCATTCATAAGGCCTACGTGCACCTCCCGCCCTCATAACTGCCTTTCTTTCATTAGCTTTTACCCAGCTGGTCTGAGTTGCACAAACAAAACATTGTATACGATCATCCCATTGATGGTAAATTCGGAACAATTTTTGTATAACTCTTGCCAAGTTACATATTGACCCCAAGGTCTTTTAACCAGCCAAAAAATGTTAAGCAAAAACTGAATTAAATCTATTATCACAAATTTGTGCCCCCTAATCTGATGAGACTTCCAGATGTCCAGCCCAAGACCATCTGCTGAATGTCTGTGGGCACACACTCCCGGAACATGTGCCCGGCTGCGCTGACAGACCGGCAGCTCCAAAGCTCAGAGCGGCTCCTGCTTAGACAGAAAAGCAGAAAAAGAAAAAACAAGTAGGAGGTTTTCTTCCTAAGAGTTCTTTAAAAAACAAACAAAAACAACAATTTATTTTGTAAAATATTTATTTTTAAATACTCTTTAAAAAATTCCTTCATTTCTTTTTTAATTGCTATATAATAGTTGTACATAGTTTGGGGGAGTACATTACATCTTTTGCTTTCTGTTTAATCAATTAGTTGCTTTGTTCTTGAGATCAAGTGGCTTTTATCAAGGTATTGTAATGAGACAGATTTATTTCTCAAAGACTGTGTACTTTCAAATATTTTAAAAAGTAACACAAAGTCTTAGGGAGTTAGTTTTCAATGTGGACTTGGTAATAATTCTGAGTAGCGTGTTTTGTTCATTTTTGTATCTTTGTCTTATGTCAGAATGCCAAGAAAAATGACTCTCAGAAGGAAACATACGTGCTGGAAGTTTATTGAGAGGTGCTATCGGGGCAGTGTGAGTGTGTGGTAGGGAGAGGGCCAGGGTTGGCAGGGGAGGAGTTGGACCAGAGGCAGTGACAGTGGCTGGCGCATCCAGTCCTCTGGAGAGCTTCGGAGCATGGATAGTGTGACCATTCATTTTGGTCAGGCAGTGGTGCCCAGTTGTTTGATGAAACACCATGCTACATGTTGCCAGGATGGTATTTAATAAATGAGATCAATGCTTGAATCAGTAAACTTTCAATTTAATACATCGCCCTCCATAAAGTGGCCCACATACAATCAGTTGCAGGCTTCAAGAGCATAGACTGAAGTTTCCCTAAGAGGAAGGAATTGTCCTCAAGATCACAATATTAACGTTAAAACTCTGCCTGGGTTTCTAGCTTTCTGAGCATGGAATTCAGACTCAAAACGGTATCATCAAACTCTTATCTGAGTTTTTATCTATTGGTCTGCCCTGGTCTGAAAAGACTAGCCAGCCCCTAAAATCACATGTGATTTGTGATTCAAGCTGAGCATTGTGGTGGGGGCAGGCGCCTGTAGTCCCAGCTACTTGGGAGGCTGAGGCAAGAGAATCACTTAAGCCCAAGAGTTTGAGGTTGCTGTGAGCTGTGACTCCACAGCACTCTACCCAGGGTGACAGCTTGAGACTCTGTCTCAAAAAAAAAAAAAGAGCTGTGAAGGGTCTGATATTTCACTGCATTTGCAAGATAACAAGTTAGCCTTGTTATGGATTCAGTAGAGGACATGAAACTACTGGGTCAGAGATGAAGAGCAGTTTACTACTCACAGCAATAGCAGTAGCCAGAGTATCAGATTTTTTGCACTCATTCTCTGAGCTTCCATTCCCATAGGCTGATGCAAAGAGATCACACCTGCATACGCTGTGAGTTGTGTTACAGTACAGGAACTCTGAGCCTGGGGAACTCAGATTGTTTATAAAGCACAGTAAGCACGCCCGCCCTTAGCTTCAATGGGAAGTACTCTCTCTGTCTTCCACGGCTGTAAGAAAACCTGCCCTGTGCTGTGGAGGATGATACTATTTCTGCTTTTTGAAACTGTGAGAAAACCTGTGCTCTGCTCTTGAGGAAAACATTATCCCTAATTCCAAGGCTGTTTGCTGTACAAACATCTTGAAAAGATATTCTAGAACAAAAGGTAGAGGGTGGTTCACTCACAAGAAATGCAAACCACAGAAGACCCGTGGAAAATTGTCTCTCAACTCAAGGTACTGGTAGCACGTGGTCTTCAAGGTTATAGCAGCCCCAAAGACAAAGCTTCTTACACCAGAGTCTGGTCTATTTGCAGAGCTTTTTCCTGCTCTGGGCTGAAGGAGAAGCTGGCTGCCTTTCACGTGACTCAGTAAATTAATTGGGGTAATACTTAAATGTGTGAAATATGCTTTTTCCAGAGCCCCAAAGGCCATGGGACTTTCTTCCTAGAGGTGGGATCATGCAAGTGGCATCTTTAGAGAGGATTTCCCTTGTATGCTAGATTACTGACCCTCATAAAATTCACTATGCGTCAGGTTTCTGACACTTCACAGGGTTTATCTTTTACTATTTGAAGTACATGGGTCTTACCAAAGCCTCTAACACATGTGCTATTTCTTGCTTAAGAAGTCTGATTGACAGATGTCATTGACAGAGAAAACAAATGCTTTGGGGGATATGCTTTGGAACATATTATGACATAGGGCAGGAGAGTTAATGCAGTCCTGTGGCGAATCTATAAAAACGTACTGTTATCTATTCTGTAAGAATGCAAGCAGATTTTTATTTGCCCTCCTCATAGGTGTGGAAAAGAATATGCTCACGAATTGGCTGTAGCAATGACACCACATCTGGAATGGTGCTGCAGCTGTGGGTACACTTGGTGGCGTCTGCAGCTCCCCACTCTTCTCTACTGGGAGCCACGTGGTTCTCCTAGGAACCAAACTAGTAGGTCTTAGGGGAGCACAGATAACAGCCCTCTTCGTCATTCCTGGGATGTGATACCGTTTCTGATTTACTAGCCTGGCCGGGTGAGTCAGTTTCAAAGGCTTTTATGTATCTTCCCCTCCCCTGGTAACTAATGGACAAGCAACCTGGGTAGAATTCTGCCAACTTGAGAGCCCGGAGGCGCTCACTCCCAGGGCAGCCTTGATAAGGTTTCAGGTTCCTGGCTATAGTCCACAAAATCTGGATTCTTATCTTTCCCCCACATATAGTTACATGAGTAAATGGCCACATGGTCTTCTGAGGAAGGACTGAGGGAACCATTACTGTATACACTTGCCATTGTGTTGCACGGCCTTTCCCGGGAATTTATACCTTCTTTAGTCCTTGGGCTCTGAATCCGAGAATGGGTTCAGGTTCAAAAATCGGCAAGGCCACAGGGGTGCAGCAAGATGGGCAAATAGGGACCTCCAGAAATCATCCTTCTACATGAATACCAAACACAATAGCTATCCAAGCAAGCACCTTCAGAAGAGCTAAAAATCAGGTGAGCGATCATACTACCGGGTTTTGACATTATATCAAGGAAAGAGGCACCGAAGAGGCAGAAAAGACAACCTGGCACTGCCTGTGCCACCGTCTCCCACCCCCCAGCAGTGCTGCCAGCATGTGGAGAAAGAGTCTGTGTGCCTGGGGGAGGGAGGAGGTGTGGGACTTTGTGTTGAAACTCAGGGGCACCCTGGCACATGGGGGACATAGCTCAGGGAGCATTTAGGCCAGTGTGGCCAGAGGGGAATCTTCCACTCTGAAACCCGAGTTCCAGGTACCCTGACCACTAGCTGACAAAAAGCAGACTAAGGCCTGGACTCAATTTGTAAGACTGTCAGGCCACCGAGGCTACTGTCTTTGGGTAACTTGGAACCAGTGGCAGTGTCACCCTTTCCCAGCGCGGCTGGGGGAGAATTTTCTTCCACCTGGGGAACAGAAAGGGAAGAACTCAGAGGATTCTGTTTTACACCTTGGTTACCAGCTCAGCCACATTAAAATAAATTTCCAACCAGACTCCTGAAGGCCCCAAGTCCAGCCTCAGTTCCTGGATGGCGTTTCTGGACTCAACCTGGGCCAGAAGGAAACCTGCTGTCCTGAAGGGAAGGGCCCAGTCCCGGCAGGGCTAACCACCTGCTGACGGGAGAGGATAAACATCAGAGGTGGCCAGGCAACAGTCAGCACAGACTCTGGGTGAGACTGGGCTGGCTTCAGGTGGGACCTGGTCCTGGTGGCCATGAGGGAGTGCCCACATCACTCCTCCCTCAACTCCAGCAGCCCCGCACAGAGAGTGAGGGGAGAGAGTAAGAGACTTTTCCTGTTATCCAGGGAATTCTCCCATATCTTACACAGAGGCAGTGCTGCCAGGGCTCTGTAAGAGTCATTCCTGGGCTTAGGGCCCTCCCTGTGCTGTTGCAGCTGCAGTGACCAGAGACTTAGATCACAATCCTCAACACTCAATTAATTCCCCTTGAATAGCTCATCTTAAGAAGGATGGGTTCAAACAAGCCCAGACTTCAAAGACTAAAATAAATGTTAGTAACTAATTCTTCAATGCTTAGACAACGATCAACATCCTCAAGTCTCAAGAATATTCAGGAAAACATGACCTCACCAAATGAACTAAACCAGGTACCAGTGACCAATCCTGGAATGATGGAGGGATGTGACCTTTCAGACAAGGAACTCAAAATAGCTCTCCCAAAGAAGCTCAGAGAACTCCGGACAACACAGAGAAGGAATTCAGAAACCTATCACAGGAATTTAATGAACAGATTGAAATAAGAAAAAAAATCAAAGGCCAGGCGAGGTGGCTCACGCCTATAATCCTAGCACTGTGGGAGGGTGTGGCAGGTGGAGGCCTGAGCTCACGAGTTTAAGACTAGCCTGAGAAAGAGCAAGACTTCCCATCTCTACTAAAAATAGAAAAACTAACCAGGTGTCGTGGTGGGGGACTGTAGTCCCAACTACTCAGGAGGCAGAGGCAGGAGGATCACTTGTGTTCAGGAGTTTGAGGTTGCTGTGAGCTATGATGCTGTGGCACTCTACTCAGGGCAAGTGAGTGAGACTTTGTCAAAAAAAAAAATCAAGCAGAAATTCAGGAGCTTAAGAAGTCAACTGATGAAGTGAGAAATGCATGAGAGTCTAGTGGGCCTAGTGGGCGTAGGCTAAGAGAATGCTGTCAGGCCCAGGCTATAATGAAAAAATACCAGTTAACTCCTGGCAAATTTCCAGACCGCAAGCTTTCCAAAAAATAAATAAATAAATAAATAAATAAAATAAGTCTAGTTCACTCCCAAGAAAGATGGAAACGTACTAATTAATTTCTTGCTTCTAGTTCACTCCAAGTTTCTTGCTTGGCTAACTCCCTGGGAAACAGGCCAGGAGGTACCAACTGTTCCCAGACTGACTTTTAAACAATACCAGGTAAGGAAAGTACTGAAACTAAGATGTGTAGGGGGAAAATATCAAAACAAAAAATGTATGGCTAACTAATTGCAAAATTCTGCTTCTGTACAATGCATGCTTGCTACCCTACCGGAATGCACCTGGACAGCCTGTGTACCAACCAGGATGCAGACCAGGCTTTAAAATCCTGACCCCTTAAGCACTCGGGGCTGCTCTGAGAAACCCCATGTTGGGACACGGAGGTAGTTGCCAGCCAGAGCTTCAATAAAAGGACTCCTCTTTAAATTTACTTGTTTGGCAGTATGGTCTTTGTGGAACTCCTGGGCACAACATCAGCAGTGGGATGACCAGAAGAAAGAATCAGCGAGCTTCAAGATAGGCGATTTGAAAATACACAGTCAGAAGAGAAAAAAGGAAAAGGAAAAGAATGAAGAACAACTACAAGATCTAGTAAAAAAAACAAAACCCTGAAGGGCAAGTCTAAGAGTCTGTGGCCCCTAAGAGGAGGTAATAGAAAGGACTGAAATAGAAAGTTTACTCTAAGAAGTAACAGCAGGGAATATTCCAAACCCAGAGAAAGATTATTCAGCTGCACTTGAAACGCAGAAGGAAAGTGAGTGCAGTGATGTCAGGTGGTCTGTCCCTCAGCTTCTTCAGTGCGTGGTTCCTTTCTTCCCTTACCAGGCTGAGCTTTCCCTCAACTGGCTTGGGTTGTCATTTTGTGTCCATGTGGTCACGTGGGTTTGATCTGGGAGCCAGGTTGAGAAGGGTGGCAGCTTCTGAGAGAGGCACACGTATTTTGCAAGATAGGGGCTTCCTTATCATTTTGGGTAAAGAGAGCACGGTTGTCTTTAAGAGGGACGCCTGGCTTTCTTCTTAGTAAAGTATCACAAGACGGGAAAAGCAAGTATCCGATGCACTCAGTACTAATATGAAGCCAGTAGATTAAGGTGACCAGACGTCCTGCTTTTGGCGGGACAGTCCCGATTTTTAACAATTTGTCCCACGTCCTGCGGTGTTTTTAAAAAGTCCCGATTTTTGGAAAGAATGCACAACAAGCTAGGGAATGGCGG
>NW_003852576.1:2823306-2829895 GCF_000181295.1 Otolemur garnettii | reverse complement strand
CCCGTCAACGGTGTCCCGCTTTACCAATATTAAAATCTGGTCACCTTACAGTAGATGAACTAATACATGTCCACACCAGAGAACAACTCAATTGAATTCGAGTTGCAGGGATAGGGGAGAGGGAAGGAGGGACTGGTGTGCTCCCACCTAATGGGCACAATGTAAGGGTATGTGGCGTCCCTCCTGGGGGCAGGATACAACTACGACAGGGACCTGACCTAACACATGCAAACACTGTAATCCTTTCTACCCTCATATTAATCTGAAATTTAAAAAAAAATAAGAATAAAAGAAATGCATAGTTTAGTCTGTAGGTCTAGAAAGTTTAAATAGGGTTTAAGGTTCTTGAGTATATGAACCAGATTTCTTCACACCAAATTTCGGGATGCGACTCCTTCTCTATCAGGCCCTGGGCTTGGTGTCCCAGAATTGCTCACCCGGGAAATTCAACCTTTTCTGGCGTTTCCTCCTGTTGTATTTCCTGGGTCTGATCCTCAGCCTTTTCTGACCCGTGGCTGCAGGGACTGAGCTAAATAAGCTGCCACGGAGAGACCTTCTGACTCTCAAAATTCACTTAAATTCGTGGTTAATCGCCCTCAGCCTTTCATTGCTTTCTTAATCCATCGATAGCTTAGTAACTAGCAACAGCTATCTGATTCTCTGGTCCTTGTATTTATCAGTTTCCCTGAATTTCTCAAATGCCTAAGATATGCCACCCATAAATGTATTCTTTCGCATTAATATCCCACTCCTCTCCACTGGGAATATTTTAGCAATCACACCACGGACCGAGAATTCCAAATGTGAAAATTCAGTATCTGAAATGCTCCAGAATCCAAAACTTGTTGAGCACTGATGTGATTCTCAAAGGAAATGCTCATTGGAGCATTTTGGATTTTGAAATTTGGGATGCTAGGGAGGGTGATTGGAGGGATCACTTCTATGGTTCATCTTACAAGGGTACAAGTGAATCTTTCTAAGAGTAGAATATGAACGTCTTAACACAATAACTAAGAAAATGATATGAAGACTATGTTAACCAGTTTGATGAAAATATTTCAAATTGTATATGAAAACACCACACTGTACCCTATGATTGCATTAATGTACATAGTTATCATTTAATAAAAAAAAAAAAGAAAAGAAATTTGGGATGCTTAACCAGTAAGTATATAATGCAAATATTCCAAAAATTGAAAAAAATACTGAAACACTTCTAGTCCTAAGCATCAAGCTAAAATG
Organism: Otolemur garnettii; assembly: GCF_000181295.1. Classification (NCBI taxonomy): domain Eukaryota; kingdom Metazoa; phylum Chordata; class Mammalia; order Primates; family Galagidae; genus Otolemur; species Otolemur garnettii. The sequence goes on along the minus strand of NW_003852576.1, from coordinate 2,828,653 downwards.
TGAGATGAGGGATACTCAACCTGTATTACAGAATACAAGGGGCTATCAGTTCATTTACCAACAACTTTGGGGTCCCCCCACCAGCCAGCTAAGGGTAATCTAGCTCCCAAACTCACTTTAGAGTTTGTTCCCTAGGACTCCTCTTGTGACCAATTGACTTGGATTGGGTCCCCAGGAAACAAACTCTGAGATGGAGATATTCCTGAGAGGGGTTTATGCGACAGTGATCTCAAGATAAGGCCTGTAAAAGTGAGGCAAGTGATTTAGGCAGAGAGGGAGGGTAAGGCACAACCTTGGCCAAATCTACAGAGAATTCTGGAGCTGGGTTATCCTTGCAGTATTGTCATACCTGGAAGCAAGGTAGACAGGGCTGTTGCTTTTTTTTTTGAGACAGAGTGTCACTATGTCACCCTAGGTAGAGTGCTGTGATGTCACAGCTCACAGCAACCTCCCACTCTTGGGCTTAAGTGATTCACTTGCCTCATCTTCCCAAGAAGCTGGGGCTACAGGTGCCCACCACAGTGCCTGGCTATTGTTTTTTGTTGTTGCAGTTATTGAGCTGGCCTGGACCGGGTTCAAAACCACCACCTTTGGTATACGTGACTAGTGCCATAACCACTGTGCTACAGGTGCCGAGCTGGTAGACAGGGCTTTAAACATACTAAACTGACCAGTCATTTGAATGTGAGTGCTCCTGAGAAGGGGTTGCACAGTTTTGGGTGAGGCAGTTTCTTGTAATCAAGGCCAGTCCCCAGAGAGGGCCATAGCTAGGGATCTTTTGCAGCCCTCGCCCTGGGCAGTGAGAATGTAACTATGTCAATGCACTCTCAGAATAAGTGTCTCAGTCCTGAAGAAGGGATCTGAGTGGAGCACCATATTATCCACAACAATCCTTTGACTGTTGAATGAATGCAAAGACTTTGTAGGAGTGGTAAGGATTTTAGACAAGAACAACGGGTTGTCATGACTGGATGGTTAGCGCCAGAGTGGCATAATCAGATTTGCATAGCCAAAGGATCACTGGTTGCCGTGTGATGATAACGGGTTGAAGGGAGTATCTGTTGGGATCTAGTCAAAGCATCAGAAATCATGTTAGCAATTTTAACTGCTAGAATTTAAGTGAGGGGTTAGTTATATAGGTATTAGGTCATTGAAGAGGTAAGGAAGTTATTATAAAGGAAGGGAAGGGAGGGGGTGGATGGGTGGAGGGAGGGTGATTGGTGGGATCACGCCTATGGTTCATCTTACAAGGGTACATGTGAATCTTTCTAAATGTAGAATATAAATGTCTTAACACAATAACAACAATAACTTAACACAATAACTAAGAAAATGCCATGAAGGCTATGTTAACCAGTTTGATGAAAATATTTCAACTTGTATATAAAACTAGAACACTGTACCCCATGACTGCATTTATGTACACAAATATGATTTAATGAAAAAAAAAAAGAAAGGATAAGATATGGCTCGGTGCCCATAGCACAGTGGTTATGGTGCCAGCCACAAACACTGAGGCTGGCGGGTTTGAACCTGGCTTAAGCCTGTTGAACAATAATGATAACTGCAACCAAAAAATAGCCAGGCGTTGTGGCAGGTGCCTGTAGTCCCAGCTACTTGGGAGGCTGAGGCAAGAGAATTGCTTAATGCCAAGATTTGGAGGTTGCTGTGAGCTGTGACACCATGACACTCTACCGAGGGTAACATAGTAAGACTCTATCTCAAAAAAAAAAGGACAAGATGGGCTCAGTGCCCGTAGACAGTGGTTATGGTGCTGGCCGCATACTCCAAGGCTGGTGGGTTTGAACCTGGCTTGGGCCAGCTAAACAACAATGACAACTGCAACCAAAAAAATAGCTGGGTGTTACGGTGGGTGCCTGTAGTCCCAGTTACTTGGGAGGCTGAGGCAAGAGAATCACGTAAGCCCAAGAGTTAGAGGTTGCTGTGAGCTATGATGCCACGGCACTCTACCAAGGGCAACATAGTGAGACTGTCTCAAAAAAAAAAAAAAAAGAAAAAAGGGAGGACAAGATGGTGTTGAAGATGAAGCCTGCAGCAGCAGAACATCCACATCCATTTATGAGGAAAAAATTAATCAATTAATCTTGTTTGTGCCCTAATTGAAGAGGACTGACATGATAGCTAGGACTATAGACATCTTAATTCATTCTGCTGACACCATGCTGTCTGAAAAATTAAAATTGAGCAAACTTTCCACTTGACGGTGCCAAAAATGCTGCACTCAGATCAGCTGCTGACTAGCAGAGCTTTCAGGGAAATTTTAAGCAAGTGGGATCAAAGTCCTGACTGTTCTGTGAAGCGTTGTAGCAGAGGAAGCAGCTTTACCAGGATGATCCTGAGGACAAAGCACAAGCACAGCAATGGCTACCAGGAGGCGGCAGCGGCCAGTCAATGCAAAGTGGACTGGTCAAAAGCAAGGGTCATGGCAACAGTTCTTTTGGACACTCAGGGCATTTTGGTTGTTGTCTTTCTGGAGGGCCAAAGAATGAGAACATCTGAGAAAGTCAGCCAAAGCTTTAGCGGAAAAACTCCTGGGAAAGCTTCACCAGAGTCCTTCTCCGCCACGGCAATGCTCCTCGGGTTCCTCTCATCAGACAAGGATGATTTTGCAGGAGTCTCAGTGGGAAATCACTTTTTGTTTCCTTTGTTTCTTTTTGTTTCCTAATCTTAAAAAGTTCTTTAAAGAGCAGGCATTTCCTTCAGTTAATAATGCAAAAAAGACTGCATTAATGTAGTTCAATTCCCAGGGCTCTCAGTTCTTTAGAGATGGACTAAGTGGTTGGTGCTATCACTTACAAAAGTATCTTGAACTTCGTGGAGCTCATACCGAGAACTAAAGTTTACACTTTTTAATTTTTATTCCTTAATTCCATTTTCCATGAACTTTTTAAATGCCCTGTGCACAGTGGTAGTAACGATAGGAGACAACTCCCACTCCTCGGGCTGGGAGATCAAAGGAAGGGCTGACATTATAAGAACCTACAAGCTTAGTGGCCCTGCAGAGGGCTCTGAGAATAGACACTCACTGCCAAATTAGTGTTGGCACCTTAAGAGTTCAGGGGAGAAGCCCTACAGAAGTGGACTTGTAGTTCTGAAGACAGGGCATTCCCAGCTAGGGTTAGTACCTCTGAGCCAGTGCACTGAGGCTAGTTCTTGGATTGGGGGCTAGGAATCTGGAAACTGGAACCAATGGCTACTGGAACCCCTGCATGTGGCTGTCCCCCAGCATGTGATGCTACAGTCAGGGGCAGTGAGCAAACAGGAAGGAGTAAGGTTCTTCTCCCATCGGCCTTGAGTTTCCTTTAGAGCATGCTGGTGGTAGAACTTAACAGGATCCAGCTGGCACAGCAGAAGTGCAGTTTGCAGAGCCCTAGTCCCAGAAACCCAAATTAGATTTAGAAAGCAAGAAGCAACAGATCAATAAGGAGCCCAAAGAATGAGATTGTAAACGGGGGGGACGCGATTAGCAAGTTTATTGCGGTGGCCTAAGGAAGGTGATAGCAGTAAGGTAAGAGAGGGGAGCAGCCTCAGGCATATTTGAAGTTTAAATTAATCGGGCTTTGTGCAGGGGGCCAGGGGAAGTCAGAGATGAGAGAACAACCTGACTGGTGGATGGTGGCATTTACTGATGTGAAGGTCACTGCAGGAGGCATGAGTGTGTGGGTGGAGTTTGACAGCAGGATTCTGTAGGTCTTGATGGTGGGATTCGATCTGGTCTGTTCACACAGGCAGAGGGCAGGAGGGATGCCATCCCAGGATGGAATAAAGGCCACGAAAGGAACAGATTTTAAAAAGAAAATCCGCATGTGTGTCCAGGGATTGTGGATCCAACTGTTTCCTAGAAAGAAGGTGTGAGCAGGAAAGGAGGGAGAGACTAGAACGGACCACCAGAAATTGCAGCCCATCTAGCAATAGGGCCACTGGCATGTTCAACCTTTGGGACTTTCCACTGACCATTAAATATTTAGCTTTGAGATTTGTAAGTGTACAGCAACAACCAGGAGGGGGAGAAAATGATAATATATTTTGAGTTATTTCCTCCGAAAAGTGTATTTAAGTTTTCCTAACATTCATTCCCTTGAATTGTATAACACAAATGAAAACATGATGTGAAATCTATATAGACAGCCTTTTAGGAGCTTCGAGTTAAGACGAGAGGTTAGGAGTCTAATTCCAGAGCTGTACTTCATCCTGTGTCTTGATTAAGATGTTGTTTTTTGTGAACGTCTAAGAATGGGATCTTTAACTTTATGTTAAGCTGTTAATTTTTGTTTGGCGACCTTCAGTCAGTTGATTAAGCGTCAGACTGCCCGAGTTTAAATCGGACTCTGCCACTCAAGAGCTGTGTGACCCTGGGCAAGTCACTTAACTTCTCTGTGTCTTAACACCTTATCCATGACTTTATGATAATAAGAGCATCTTTTTCATAAGACTGTTGGGAGGATTAAAAGAATTAATATAGGTAAAGTATTTTGAATATAGGTAAAGGATTAAAATAAGTATTTAGAACACATAACACTATGTTATTAAATACCTTTGACATTTATGCTTAAGGAAACTATTTACTCTTCCTCCTCACCTCAGAGAGGTGTGCAGGGGAAATGAAGAACCAGGCTAAGAGCAGGACATTTTTCTTCGTAAACCTCTATTGTAGGGTATAAGCTAAGGCAGCGGATATTGCTGTTGCCCAGCCCGATAGACATTCCCATGTTCCTCCTTAGCACTAGAACTTGAATTTCAGGCTTAGATAAGAGATTACATTTCCAGATACCACTTGCAGCTACCTGTGGCTATATGACTGCATATTAGGTGATAACTGGAGTTGTCCTGGGGGCTCCCCATCTGCTGAAGAGTAGCTGCCTCAGCTTAAAGGGGCTCCCTTTCTGCTCCTCTGCGTTCCTGCCTTCAACTCAGATGTGATGGTTATAGTTCTGGCAGCCATTGCAAATTATGAGGGTACAAACCGCACTCTGAAAATAGCTGCAGAGAGCCAGGAGCCCGCGTCTCTGAAGACATCATGGAACTTCTATCTATAGTATGTCCGTCTGACACTGTCGGCTTCCAAAAATTCGTTTCCATGAGAGTAAAACTGGCCTTTTCTTTGCTAAGCCCCCGTGCGATCTGCAGCCCACCTCTTCTGCCTCCTAGCTGCTAGTCTCTGCACCCTTTAGTTAATTAATGTTTCTTTATTCATTTGAAAATTCACTGAGACTTCACTCTGTGGCAGGCTCTGAAGCGTTACAGTGATTCTCCCTCCCCAGTCACCCGGCCTCATGGGGATGAATTGTGGCTCCAATAAACCCCAATGGAAAATTCTACAAAACGT
>NW_003852576.1:2820425-2823220 GCF_000181295.1 Otolemur garnettii | reverse complement strand
TGGTACTTGAGGGATGGGGAGAGTTCTGGGAGCTTAGTTTTGATTTTGCTTCCTGCTCTTTGGCTCCAAACACTTTCTTGCCTTTCACCTTTTGTTGGAAATGACATCACCTCGTACGTAGTCTCCCCAGTCTAAAATGAGTTGCCCTTTACCTCTCCAATGGTAAATGCTCCCAGGAAGCCTTCTATTTTTAAGATTCAGGGGAATCAAAAGCAGAAGTCCAGAAGGGAATTGCGATAGCAACGATCACATACTCCCTACCTTTGAAGTAAAAATTGCCACACAATCCCCCTCACCCATCAATCGTTTGGTTACCACTGGCGGGTCCCTCTGCTATTAATACATATACTTAGGCTAGGACTAGCTGTGCAAGGGGAACTGGGCATTGAAATTACAGTAGGGTCTCCCTAGTCAACCACCTCCCTGCACTGACCGCCTCTGTAAGTTGACCTAGCTCTCATAGAATGGACATGCAGCGCATGTATGTATCAGTATAGCAAGCCCAGGCTAGTGCCTTATGTTGACCTTTGTGTGCTGACCAGTTTGGGGCAGTCCCTTGGTGGTCAGCTCCCAGAGGTTCTACTGTGTAAAGCTGCAGTCAGTCATTCATGGGACTGGACCCCAGCTACAAATGTGGACCTGGCTTACAGGGGAGGGGAGACAGCAAAGTCAGCATGGCCCTTGGCCTCGTGATCCTCCGAGTTAGCAGGAGCTCCCTTCTTTATCCTGACAAAAATCACTCTAATTCGCACTCCAGCTTTATTCCAAACTTGTGTATATGGGGTATTGAAGTTAGACCCTTGTTGCTGGAGTTATGTGTAAAACTGCCTCCATTCAGCCCTTGATCCAGTCTTGACTCATTCTTAAATATAATAGATTTTTCAGGCTCAGTGCGGTGGCTCATGCCTATAATCCTACCTCTCTGAGAGGCCGAGGCAGGTAGATTGCTTCAGCTCAGGAGTTTGAGACCAGCCTGAGCAAGATTGACACCCAGTCTCCGCTGAAAATAGAAAAACTAGCCGGGCATTGTGATAAGCGCTTGTAGTCCCAGCTACCAGGGAGGGTGAGGCAAGAGCCCGAGTTTGAGGTTGCTGTGAGCTATGATGCCACAGCACTCTACCCAGGGAGATAGAGTGAGACTGTCTCTCTCTCTTGCTCTCTCTCTCTCTATATATATTTTTCTTTTTAAATAACAAATTTTTCCAAAAAATCTCCCTTACTTTTACACATGCCAGGTTTTATGTATTCTTATGGCACTATAACAGATATAAAATGGGGGCCACCCTTGGAGAGTTCTAAGCAATTAACATTTATTCACCTCTCCAGGAAAACAGCTCCCCCCAACACACACACACACAAAAAAAAAAAAAGAAAAGGAAAAAAACCTAATGTGCTTCATCACTGGGGCAAACACCCAATAATTGTTTTTCCCGCGTACCATTAGAGCATCCCAACATATTCAATGTAAATCATATTTAAAAGGCAGATTTTGTTGTTGTTGAATATTTTATTTCTCAGTACCTGGAGTATAATTGAGATAAAATATGGGTCACTGAATAACAGGCCTGAGATTTGTATTTTTCCTCCCACAGGCAGCCCTTTGATCTACTTAAATGTATTAATAATGGATTAAGCACATTGCCATCTTATCTATTTTCTACAACCTCAATCAGTTGTAGACTTAAAAAGTCCACACAACTCTGCGTGTCTATTTGTACTTCTTTCAAACAGCATGAATTTCACAGGTTAGCATTTCTTGAGAGTTCTGATATGGGGGAAATTTTATTTAACTGATCTGCTAAAAACAAAGAGAAGTAGAGTTTGAACAGCCAGACAAAAAGAGTTTGCTTCCTTTTTTAAAGCAGGAGGACTAGAAGTTACATCAACAGTGGTATTTTTCAGTTCATTTGATTTCTTTTTTTCTCCCTCCATGACCCCAATCTAATTTGTTTTTGCATTAAATAATTCAGCTCCTCTCCCTTTGTAATGGGTTGTACTTGGGGAGATGAAGACAAACCGCTTAGACCTTGAAAAAACACATGGGCTCCTCTGTTAGATGGCATCTGTGAGGACTCAGAACTCTCCCCACATTCTATAGGGAAAAAACAGAGCCAGGTGCATTTCTTCCCAAATCAAATTAGCTGCAAGATGCCACATCCAATTGTGGCAAATTGATGTGAGAGTTTGTGATGTCCGCGGCAGCTCCTACAGCAAAGGTCACCACGCAGAGACACAGACACCAGGCGGGGGTGGTGCAGCAACTCGTGGCAAAGCCGCTCTGACAATAGCGGGGCAGATGTAAAATGGAATCAGCTTTTGGAAAATTGCAAGAGGATCCAGTTGTAAGTATGTATTCTAATTGGATTTACTGTGCCATCATTTACCTCTTTAAGGATGTTAACATAACATGGTGCTTAATTGAAAAAATGGGTAGTTAACTATTCAGAGGAGACCCTCCAGCCCCCCAGCCGAACCCACCCCCCCTTATAGGCTACCGTCTAATCAGGCACAAAATATAGGATGCCCTAATCACATTGCCAAACAGTTTTCGAATTTCTTAAATAAAATTTGCTTATTTATCACTGAAAATTAACTAAAAATGTTGACGTGTGCCAAATTTGCCCATCTTGATAGTTGTTTTAAAAAATCTCCCCTGACATTAACAAGTTTACATCATGCATTATGACATTTAATTAGTCATGTTTTATTTGATTAGCGTGGTAAGATATCTCGGGCAATCCAAATGTTTTCTGCCCTGCCCGAACGGGAGGCTGCAGTTTCATACAACAAGACAT